>NW_008680963.1:35225-60591 GCF_000695815.1 Acanthisitta chloris | reverse complement strand
AATATATATACTATATATACAATATATTTACTATCATTAATTACATATCGAATATTAAACAGCACACTGACACTGAGTTGCAGTAGCTGTCTATGAAGGGTAAAGAGAAGGACTGATCATTTACAAAGAAACTAATATTCTGTTGAAAAATCCACTGGAAGCAGAGATGAGCTCATAAACCAAAGGGGAAAAAAATTTAAAAAACCCTAATAATAGAAAAAATAATTTAAAAAAACAACAACCACACAAAAAGAAAAACAAACAAACAAAAACCACAAAAAAGCACCAAAACCCCAAGAACTTAAGCAACAAACTTGCTATCAAATGGGAGGCAGCTTTATTGTCTCAGAGGCTGAGGAAATGTTAGGACCAGCAGAAAACCTTGGTGTCAGTGACAGGGTGGGCTCCTGAGGAATGGCTGTTGGAGATGCTGCACTACTGGTAAAATGCCAGTGCCTTGAAGAGTGTCCATCCCTCTGTTTGTCTAGTTGAGAACTGGGGAAAGAGCTGGGCCCAAGACCACAAGAGCCACCTAAAGTATCCCACAGTCCTGAGCATCATTCTGGACTCTTCTGGCCTATATGTCCTATGGTTTTTCCCATGGAACAGGAGCACAACAAGTCCAAGACAGGACCAAGAAACACATCCAGATTTGAACATTCTTCCTTTCTACCACTTCAGTGGAAGGCAGAGATGATCTTTAGACTCCATTGAGTGTTGCGGAGTTTTCTACAACGGTGCCCAAGGCCATTGAGTTCAAAGGGTACATGCCCATTGGATGTTACTCCAGATCTCAATATCTTTTAAAATCTGTAGTGCTTTTCTTCTAGCCCTAAAATAAACCTGATCTAGAAAGAGCACTTGAGTACTCATGAAAATATTCTCTTTATAGCCATAGCTGGTTGTGGGAACAGTTATAGTCAATAGGAAATGAAAATCTCTTGATTCATTACGGAATTTCAGGACTGCGTGACCCTACTGACAGCTGACACCCTGTTGTCCTCACAAGTCTGTGTTTTCAAGCAGATAGAATGTATCAGCATGTAAATGGATCAATTAATTCAAAGTGGCCCTAGTTGACCCCATTTGTGCTCTCCACTCTCTGGTAAAACTTAATTCTGGGGAAGAAAAAAGGCTCTGGCTGATCCTCATATAGTGTTTTATATTTGATGACTCTGCTGAAGGTTGATGTGCTCCATTCCATGCTCATGTGCTGAAAGCATATAAGGGACGTCAAACTTTTGTTCACGTCTGCCCTTTCCATCGTGATTGAAATCAATGGAAATGTGCCCATCAATAAGAACTGGAAAAGATCCACAGGACATTGTGTTCTAGCACATGTCTTAAGGACAACATTTCGAAACCAAGTATTAAGGGAATAAAAGAAAGAAAAATCAAAGTGCTGCACATTTTCCACAAAGCACCTGTAACCTAACCATTTACTGACAAGTAGGAGGAGAGTCCGGAACAAAGCCTGGGGAGAGGCCAAGGAGGTCATTTTCTTGAGGTTTTGATATCTGTTCTATTTTGATCAACTTTTTATCAGTTAAGTAGCTTTGATTCCTTTCTCCTTCACACCCTTCTCGTATTGCCTGCTTAGGCTGTGATATGCTTTTATTTGCTTATTTCTTGTGGCTAGTGCCTTTGGCATTCATTCATGTCAGGCTGTCAGTGTCATAGGGTTAAGACACCAGTAAAACCTGTAGCTGTGTCCAGAATATGTGCAGGACCAAAAATCAAGTACAGTGGGTGATCAAGGGGCCTTATACTTCAGGGTAATATTTGAAGTTTTTCAATAACAGGGAAAAAATGGAAGAAGTGGTTGGGAGGAGAAGACTGGAAGAAATAAAAAATGTAATCCTATAAAAATCCTGCATTTGTAAGTACAGATCAACCTCCTAGGTGAACTCAGAAACAGAACAATCCCAGTATCATTTTTTTTAATGTACAGGTTGCTTGTCAATGGAGTTTTATACAGGATTAATAATACATTTATAGATATGCTCCACAATTAATTGCAAAGTATTTATGGCACTGAACAGTTAGAATACATTATGATAATCACCACTCATGCATTGACTTTTTTGTAAAGGTTTTGCTGATGATTGTAATTGGCTTGTTATTACACAGAAATATAATAACACTTCTCTTTATAGTAGTTTATAGCACATCAATAGCAAATGCATTCTATTTATTGGAAGCAATGTGCATTTTATTAGAATATAGCTGAATAAGTGCAATCTGTGTAGACAAATGAAAATTCTAATGACTTGTCTCACAAAGGAGTTGAAATAACAAGCCACTTGTTATATATTTTTTTTCTACTGACAAACTTGTAGTTATGGTTACACAGGCATTTCTTTAAAAAATGTAAGGCGTGTTTTCCTGTTCTTTCGGAGAAGCATTTGGAGGAGAAGAAATATATAGGCCATTTTTCCGCCTGATGTTGAATAAAGTGAGGATGACTGGTGTTCACGCTTTAGAGATTTCATTTGCTTGTTGAGATTTTCCAAGCTTCTTCCCTGTGTGTTTGGTCTGACATTCACAAAGAATCAAAATGTTCTCACATCAAGTCCAAGCACAGCTCCTGGAGCAGTGGTGCACTAGCATCCCCTATACAGTCAGCAGCGTGTTAGATATGAGGGACTTGATGTTGTCCTTAATCCTATTGTGTGGGTTCTTTCTATTCATTTTAAATAAAGGCAGTTAACAACAAGAAATCTAAGAAGGTACTCAGAATTATTCTCCTGCTTGCCATCACTGTTCAATGCCTGAATTTCATTTCTTTCTGAGAATTTACAGTTGCATTTATCTGACATACATAGGTAATTAATGTGTACTTGTTTGTTCATCAAACCCCATGATAATGAATGTCAATCAAGTACCTAAACACTTTTAAAACCCTGGATCTGGATAAATAAGATTGTTGTTTTCAGATCTTGTACAATTGATACAGTTATACTGGTGTCCAGGTTATGAATAGAGTCCAGTGTTCAGCACATAAAGATGTGTGCCTGATTCTTCTTGGCCATCACTTGTTCATTGCAGCCTTGCAAATACCTTTGGCTCTAGAGTAATGCAGGGACTTTCTCAATAGCAGGAGCCAGAAAATGTCTGGACTATAAGAAGTACCCTCAGCTGTTGGCATACAGACTGACTGAACCCTGCAGTTTTGATGCAGACTGAACTCTCTTCTCTGAGTGGGAATTTCAGTGAGAAGGGTTTTGCCTCTTGCCTGCTGAGATCCCAGGTTATGGTAACACAGCTTGCAAGAAATTTCAAGACTTGGGAAATACTGGATGTCAAGAAAACCTTTTCCGTGGCATACACAGCTTTATCCAATTGCTATATATATTTTGCAATATATACATGAAGTGAGTTTGGGAGGTAGAAAATCTCTATGTAAATACTTTAGCTCTCTGAATAAACTGTCTCTAGCATGTTTACCCGGAATCTGAGCCTCTTAGGAGCCTTAGACTTAGGGACCAAGCAAATTTTAAATAAGGCTACTATGCCACTGTTCTTAGAATGTTATTTAAACGAAGGATTCATTCTGCCTAGATTTAGCACCTAAATATTAAGCATATAGTCTTAGTTAGCCATCTAGTCTCCTTCTACTGAGAGTGGAGGGAGAGAATTGTTTCCAAACTGTGATTATCCCCATCCAAAGACAGATGGGATAAATGGGACTTCGAAGTCTCCATTCTTTCTCTCTTCACTGAACCAGGAAGGAACCTATGGCAATTAACTCAGATTTAGAGATGTCACTTTTAGAAACCTAAATAGAGGCAAGATGATTTGCAACTTTCACCTTTTCATGCTGCAGTTTTCTATCTCTATAATATGAAAGATGATACTTGACTTTTCTGAAACCCAATAAAAACTATGAATAAAAATTGCTACATGAAAACTATGGATTGTAGTTGATGTTAGGGGTTAGTCCTAAAAAGAGAGGACATCTTTCTCCATTAATGTGTTTGTTTCACAATGTCAGGGGAAGAATAGAAGGGATTGCATCCCAATAAACCTGAGCAATAAAGATAATCTGATCAATTTTAATTCCTCTTTAAAGTAAATATCCATTTTTATTTTTCTATTTGGATTTGCTGCCACTCCCATTCTCACGGCAGAAAATGATCTAAAAAAATCAGAAAGCTTCAATTTAAAAGCTGTGTATAACATCAGTGTCTTTAAAATGTGTTTTCATAATTAAGAAAATTATTTTTATCTTTAAAACCAGCTTGCTTTGGAATATGTGATAGATAATTAATATGGCCCCTTGTAATATCATTTGTAGAGAGGTAATTTTCAAGGCAGCACTGCACTGAAACATTTTCCCCCAGGGAGGATAAACAGTTGGCTTCAATTAGTGAGGGACTGTTTCCTTTCTTTTCAATTTTAAGGGCAGTCTTCCAGTCAGATCCTTCTCAGAGGAAGACAAAGCCCTACACAGGGCAATAGACTGCAGCTTCGAAGACTGAGGTTTAATTTCTTGCCTTGCCACAGATATTCTCCTCGACCTTGAAGAGGTTACTTAGGGTCAGGCTATTATTTTCACTTCATTTCTATCTGGTGGCTATTATTATCTTTGACTCTCTGAATATACATGTACAATTGTATATGTAAAATTGGCCAAACATCTTGCTCTGAGTTGTTTCCTTATATAAATTAATGTTGGTGCTGCAAAGATACATGCATTAAAGATTATTAGGTGCTCAGGTTCTCTAATCGTTAGTTCCACAGATGTAACCTGGTTAGATAAATAGAGGTGTTCAAAAGTGTCAAATATGTTTCACTGCTCAAAACTCACATAAAGTCAATGGGCCTTGGGTGTCTAAATATTCCCTTTGAAAATCTTCCCAAATAATGGTGTTCTTTCAAATACTTGGAGGCAGCTTTCTGGAGCAGATTCCTCACAATTTTGCAGTGGAATCAACTCAGGCTCATTCCTGTAGGAAAACCTGCCTGCTCATGCTTTTGGAAACTGAAGAGTGCATGTTCCATGCCAGGACAGGTTTGTTTCACAATGCAAGTTGAGACTGATCAATGAATGGGACTAGAAGAGTGTTAAAAATAAGGGAAAAGTAACTCAAATATGTTAGGACTGGTTTTAGTGAGGGGATGCTTTCTTACAGCATCAAACCTAGTATGCAGGAATTCACAGCTAGTAAAATACTTCCTGCCCATGAACTGCCATATCAATGGTAATTCATTTCCCCAAATCTTTATTTTATCCATCTCTTTAGTCACTGATGAATGGCCAGATGCATTGATTATACACCACGAAATACTGACACTTCTGAGCAGCCATCCAATTTATGTGAAATTCTATTGCCATAATGAAAGGTACATTGGATAAGTTGCTTTCTTGTTGTTTTGGTTTTTTTTCCAAAATGACTGTATTATTATTATGAATAACTAATGAAAAGAGATGTGGAAGAATGGGCCAGAACTGCAGGTGAGGGGGGATGGAGATAGTATGAGTTTAATGACATTAGAGATCAGACTAAATCAAAGCAGTCTCTCCTCTCCCTAGATGAGAAATCTAATATTTTTACTATCTATCTTGTGGCAGTGCCTGCGGGATCCCTTAAAAAACCATCACACGGGGTTCATTGTACAATGCAGAACAGATGGAGGCCATCTTTTCCTTAAAAGATTAGTCTCTAAAGATAAGATCAGATATCACCAGTCTGGATGCAGTTCTATCATATAGTGACTTCCCAGATGTAAGAAAAAACATTGTTCTGGGTTCCACAACTGGGAGTGAAACTAGTAGCTCAGGTCAGGGGCTGTGGAGTTAGAGTCTATCTGGGGCAATAAAACATTAGGGATGTCCTTCAAACAAAACTCCTTTTGGTGACACAACCTCTGAAACAAAGCAAGTGACATCCTGAATAACAGACACAAGAGTTTAAACTAACGGCATGACCTCCTTGCTGAAAAGGACCATTCTTCTGCATGCTCACACCACATGGTTGGCAAATTTGATCCTACATAAGGCCAAACAGTTTTCTTTGGTGTACAAGTTCACTAGTGGAAAAGAAATTGAGATTTAGCAGATACCTAAGGGACACAGCACTGACAGGGAGCCTGTTATGCTACCTTGCCACTGACTGCAGGGGAGGTAAGTCTGTTGGTACTCTGGTAGAAGCAAAGGTGCAAGGATACTGCAGTCCTTGAATACCAACTGTATCTTCACAGGAAACTCTCAAAGAGACCAGAGCCTCCTAAAACAACACAGAGGTCAAAAATAATGTCTTACAACAGAAATTCAAATCCAGGTGCAAGCATATTCTCCTGTGTTTGCAAAGAGCTGAATGTATTTCTGACTATCCCTAATCTCAGTATGCAATCCTGCTCTCTTCCCTGGTATTAGAGACAATGCCGTTTTTATTAAAGCCTCTAATATTCCCTTGTTGAAGTTTGGACTTTGAGAGGAAAGGCCAAAACTCTGGAGCACTAGCCATTCTTCTGGTGTTTCTGTCCAGGTTTAAAGGAAATGAATAGGGTTTAGATCTAGATGGAATTGTTAGATCTCATAAACTGACTTGCAGAAACTGACTGTAGATTTCACCCAGATCATCTGTTCTGAGACTTTTGACTCACATTTGACTGAAGAATTAAGAAATTTAGCCAGAGAATGACCCTTTTGAGACTTCAGCACAACTTTGATATCAAACAGGCTGCAATTGCAGAGATGAGCCTTCCAAAACACCTTTTAATAATTTTGAAAATAAGTTCAATTAGTAAGGGGAGATTTTGGTGATTAATTACGTGTAACAAGTAGTGTATTAGTAGGGTATATTTTTCAATCAAATTAATTTGGATAGAGACTTGATTTTCGGCCTAAATACATATGCCTTCCCCAGATTCCTGCACACAATATGACAAGGACAAATGTTTTCTGGAGTAAAATTTTCAAGATTTTTGGAAAGAAATCGTAGAAAAGGGTAATTATCCTAAAATTGAATGGGTGAAAATCTTCATTGTGTCTATGGACACAATGGCATTCATTCAGAGCACTCAAAGGGAAGCCTCCTGGAAAGAAGATATTCACATGCAGAAGCAGTCTGCATGACTCCTCCTATACTTTCGCAGTGTAATAATTTCCTTCTTGTCACACTTCCATACTAACACAAATGCTGCTTCTTCTTGAGTTTCTATCTTCCTACTCTCACTACGTGCCAAACCGGTGAGATATGTCTGGTGTTTTTAAGAAAGTTATGCTGTCCCCATCTCAAAAGAAATATCTCACCTGCCTTAGCCAGTGACCACAAAAATGGGTTGTTTTGCATGTCAACAGACATGGTAGAGTGACAGAATTTCAATGGGCAAATAGTCAGGAGCACAAACTCCTCCATCTTGCAGACATTAGTAACATGTTGACCTTTAAAAACATTGCAAGCCTTCACCCTCTCTTTAAAGTATTTTATCTATCCTTAGGAGGAAAAACTTGTAGCTAAGGATTGAAAACAGCTCTGGATCGTAATGCTGGCTGTACTATTCAATTGCCTTGCTGTATTTAGGATTCATTTATTTCTAGCATTTTTTTATTTTCCCTCTTGATTATAAAAAACAAGTGACCAGGCTGGCAGTGGCATGTGATTAATAGAATACACCTTTAGAAAAATTTAGCAGAAGGCAGTATACCGTGTGAGACCTTTTCCATTGCCTAAAGAAGAAAAGATAACATTAGTGAGCATATATGTACCTGTTGCTGCTGTTTCAATTAGTAGAATGGGAAAGAGATATCACAAGTATATTTAGCAGTGCCAGAGTAAATGTTATAACTTCACGTAACTTTTGTTTGGTATGCTTGACCTCCTGCCTACAAAATGCTCAAAGGAAAGTTTTGAAGACAATCCAGCCATGAGGTTTCCATTACTCCTAGCAGCTGTTTTCAAGATCCTGCACTTAAATGCAGAAAAAAACAGCAAATACATTCAGGACTACCTAGGCGCTGCTCTACCAGACATGAAGCTTGGGACAAGAAGATTGCTATAAAACTGCCCTCTTCTAGACCTTAAAAAGAGAAAGACATGGTAGTGTAGGACACAGTTCTGTTTGGTTTATATCAGGAAAGAGCTCTTTAAAGGCTCCAAGCAGATCATAAACAAACACATGGCCCTTGGCTGGACTCACTATTGTCACAAGAGTCAGCAGAGCTAATAAACCATATACATTTTTCCTTCAGAGTAAAGATGGGAGTTCAGGGAAATCCACACATTCACCAGCTGGTATCCTTGAAAAATTACAGTTTGGCTATACACAATCCAAATGCTCGGGTACTCCAGCAGAAACATGTCATAAATTCTTAGATTTGGTAGGGTTTCTTGACAAGCTGTGATGTGGACTCTCTTCTGTGATGGTGTCTGATTCTTTTTGCACACATTAAAGGACAGGTAAAATGCATTAACTAGTCTTTTAACAACATCTACTCCACGTAAGCAACTGCTTTCACTGTCAACAGAACTTCTGCAACCAGGGCAGGCAGCCTGGTCATGAATGGGTGTAATGTTTTCTTGCTACTCTGAAATTTCCTAAGAGTCCAGAGGTACAAAGATGAGTTTTGAAACCAGTGTGTAATTATGAAACTACTTAGGATTTGGTCCAAAGCCTACTCAGACTTCAGAAGACTTTGAATCAAATCTGCCACAGAAGGGTTCCTCTAGAACAGTCTGAGTACCTGGACCTTAAGCATGCTCTCACCATCATTTTGGTGTTTGCTTACTTGAATTTTCTTCAGCTATCACGTTCCCTCTCTGAAAGTTGAACATTGTAAGAGCCAATAATTAAAAGTGAATATTGAAGAGTCTTGAAGCATTATCTACACCATGATACAATCTGAACGCATACAAAAGACATTCAAAAGATGAATGAAGAGAGTGAATGGGCTGATTTATCCTGGATTGTTTACCACAGTGTGAAGTCTGCCTTTCACAGCCTGATGAAGTGTAGAGACAGTTAGTGGATTTGCTACCAGGAAGGGCATACATTCCTTTCCCCTCCTGTAAATTCATTTAGAGCTGAGATGTGAGCATAGGAAAAATTTTAGTCAAAAAAACAATCACGGAAAATGCAAAATATCATTTATTTGGCAAGTTAGTGCTAAAAAGAATAAGGGTAGTAGGAACTGGCATAGAAAATTTGCAGAAGGGTTTCTCCCTGTATGTGTATGCTTCTGACCAGTTGGCTTCTTTTTCTTTTTCTGTACTCCATTTCTTATTGCTTTCCACAGTTAGACATTGCTTCTGTGGACATGTCTCAAATACTATGCCAGTTGTGAACACACCCATTCTTGACAGCAGAAAGAAAACAGAGCTGGGTGCAAAGTAAAACTGCAGTTCTTTCCTATCCAAACTGATGTATGAGCAATTATAAAGTGCCTCATCTTTACCCACAAAATGAAGAAGGGCAGAAAGATGGCTTTAAAATAGATGCAGCTCTGTCGGATGATGTAGATAATATTTAGCCTTTCTGCATATCTGTCAGTGGCTCTCAAAGCCTCTCTCAGATGATGTCAGCCTCTTCACCTTGCTCGGATAAAGAAACTGAGGAACTATGAGTAATATAGTTTAGGAGCAGCACATTTCTACACATCTTGGAGCTGAAAGTCATGTCTTGCAGATTCTATTCAGTGCCTTACTTAAATTTGGTCCTTTTCATTTTGTCCTCTTTCCTTACCTAAGGTTTGCATGAATCTTCTAACATTTGTAAATACTCTAGAAAAGTGAATCAGAGGGCATAGGAGTGCATAAGGGTGGTGAGTTTGCAGGAGAGTTCCCTCTGGGCCTAGCCAGTCAGGACCTTAGCACCCACTCATATGCATTTTCCCAGTGAATGGGAAACATCTTGCTGCTGGCATTACAGGAGGGAAGGGAAAAGATAGTAGCATCATTCTGGAGAGGATGTAGCCCCGTTTCTGACCTTTCTGCATCCTTTGTGCTGTAGAAATTCATCATCACTTGCCTGTTGGTTATATTATCTCCTGTATGCAGCCATGCAAGCATGCTGTAAAACACATACAAATGTATGGTCACAAAAGGTTCAGAAAAAGCTCTGATAAAATAAAATTCCCCAAACAGACAGCAGAATAGGATATTATCCTTTTAAATTTCCTTTAAAGGTTTAGTCTTTATTCCCTCCCTTATGTAAATCTGTTCTACCTACACCACTCAAATGTCAGAAAATCTTAAATCAGTAAGACCCCCTGCAGCACTAAAAAAATAATAATCATGTTTTAGAGAAATTGTTCAGCTTCTCAAAGCCATGGCCTTTGCCTGGCTCAAAACCAGGGCCAAAATGAAGGGCATGATTCTGAAAAGATCCTTATCCAGATCCTTACTTTCAGCATGCTTGCAGCTGTACCACCTTCACCAGTGGTGGTACCATAGCTTTTCAAGTTCAGCAAGGACAATCAGCCCAGAAGGATATTCAAGTGATGGCTTCAAACTCTAGAAAGTGTTTTATCATTGAGTTATCATTAAAGCAACATCTTCAGAAGGCAATAGGAGGCAATTTGCTGTATGTTATCCAATCTATTGACTGGGACTAATAAAACTCCTGTTCATTCTTTCCAAAAGAAGCTAGACTTGTACAGTCAGGTTTTTGTATGTGTGCCTGGGCCTATCTATCAGTCAATCTGTCAAGGGTTCCTCCTTTGAGCTTTGAACTCACTGGGTAATTTAACCTATCATTGATGGGGTGGAAGAAGTCCCAAAGGTAGTGCGTTCCTATAAATATCATGAAAATAGGCAGCCAAGCTGAGAACAGAGTTCTCATTAGTGTTCACAAGCCTATCTTTTATTAGACATCAATGAACTCATGGGGATAGGGACTTTGGAAGAGGGTTTACAAATCTGGCTGCCCATGAAGCAACTTGTTTCAGTGTGTGCACTCTGACACCCTGTCAAGACCCTCCTGTAGTAACAGGTTCTTGGCTTTACCAGGATGTCAGGCAGATTTCTTAACTCCTTTCTGCTGATTTCAGCAATGCTTCACGTGGCAGAGAACTCAACCTACTTGCTATATTTCCCTCCCTTCCTCAACCAAAGCCACTGGGGAGAGTTCCTGTGCAATGTTTAACAAGTAGCACAACATCAGAGGTAGTTGCTTTTCAGTGAGGAGTACCTGAAGGTAACAAAAAAAAAACCAGTACAGGCTTATGAAATTGTTCTGTATAGCAGCATAAAAGGTAGTATTCAAACATAAACTGGTATCTGTTATTCAATCATAAGGTTATCTAAACAGATTTCAGGATTAAGAAAAGTGTGTGAAAAAAACTTAATTTCTTTGTATGCATATGCATTGTTCAGGTCCTATGTAGTTTCAGATTTTTTAAAAGTCAGTGGAAATTTTACATTTAAAAATTTGGTTTATTTTCAATTTGTCAAAATATTGGGTTTTTTCTTAGATTTTTGGGGGGTTGGTTTTCTTTTTCTGGATATATTAATTTATTTCTTTCTTACCTTCTTTCTTTTGACTTTGTCTTTCTTCCTTCCTTTCCTCCATTTGTATGCCTGCCTCTCTCTTAGATAGTATTACCATAATGTCTAGAAAATATAACGAGCAGGCAAAAGAACAGGATCATTCTCTTTTTTTCAAATGGTAGTGACAAAGCAATAACTCCACAAAAGTTCTTAAAAGTCAGTTTGTTTTAATATGAGGTACATTAGAGCAAGTTTTGGTGTACACTATCCTGCCAGAGAAGTTGTTTATATGTATGGAAGACCAATAAGATGAAACTGAAATAACAGCTAGGTTTTGTCTCTTCTTAATTAATGGAAACAGAGAACAGGAGAAGAGGAGATAGGGGGAGAAGAGGGTGGGACAATTCCACCAACTGTCAAGGAAGGCATTTCTCCTGGCAAGGATTCTGCGCACTGCCCTGTCATGATATGGACCACCTTCTGTATAGCTGGATGTGTGCAAAGTGATGAACATGACAAGAGTGGGCAGTTTGGCAGCAGGAGGTGCTGCCAATGAGGTCTTGTGCAGAAGCTGAGATCTATTTGCTGAAGGTAGGTTCCTTTCTGTGGCCATTATTCACCCCTACTCTCACAATTAGATTATTTTTCTGACATGAAACTTCAAGCTAGGAATCGGCTGAGGAATGTCTGTCTCAAGGGTCTCCAATGCTTCCTGACTGCCTGAAGAAACAAGACAGGAGGAGGACAGAGGTTTTGCAGAGTTGCTTCCAGTTACCTAAACCTTAAGATTATTCCTTTTAGCTTAGCCTCACTGGAGGCAGGATGACCTCAGAGCAATATCACAGCCAAGCAGGATCAAATTATAGCCTTTGTCATCTAGCAGAACAGACAACTCAAGGGAAAAACACCTTTGCACTCAGTTGATGTTAAAACAATAATATTACTTGTCTTGCTCTTTGATATGCCACAAGGGTAATGTTCACCAACCCTTGTGACATCTTCTGTGGCAAAGGGACAGAACCATAAACTCACCTGGGTCTATACAACGGATGAAATCCCTGTGCCAACCAGTATCTGGTAGAGCTCTCTGAATTAATAGGGGGGATTAAAAGGCTGGGGACTTAGGAGAGTTTTGTAGAACTTCTTGACACATTTCATGAAAGTTTCTCTTCCCAGTTCCTAGTCTTACAGTTAGTCTTTGAACACACTGCTAAGATGGGAAAACAGGTCCAATACCGTAACAACCACATTCTTTCAGGCCATGCTTGGCTGTACGTGATCTGATATTGGATCAAGCACATCATTTTTTAGTGGGAATACATATTTCCTAAGACTAACTGATCCTTAGAGTAATTGAGAATGGATTTTCACACGTCAGGCTTTAGTATGGTCCTAGTCTCCAGTAAATGTTACTCAGATTGCCTGAACAGTTCCTAATAGATATTATTTTTCACTTCTGGCAGTAGCCCTGCAGAAGTAGTTTGTTCTTTACCTCAAGAAGTGAAGCCCTGGCTTGCAGCCCCAGAGCCTCCTTACTCCTCCGTGGTGACCTGTAACAGGTGTCTTTGCACTTAAAGATTATACCCATTTTCAGGTCTCTTTCTTCATTCAGGATGAAGTTCAGTAGGGACTTGGAAACAATTCTTTTGCTCACTTGGCTTTTTTGGGGTTTGCTCAGGTTCACTAATAAGGTCTGGAACCAATGAGCACACAGCAATGGGGCAACATATCTTGATTTGGACAGATAATTTGCTTTTTATCTTCTGGTGATGTAAGCCATGAGTTAGACACACAGAGAAATATCTGGAGTGATCTATCCTAATGATGATCTATATTTCCTTATTTTTGAATGTAAAATACATATTTCTCTCCCTCCCCCCAGTTATTCAGTTTCACTAAAAAACAGTTTCACCTGTGTGGGCTGAAGTTTTTTTCCCTCTTGCCAGGGTCAGGTTTTCATTTTAATATTCTTTTTTATTTCTCTCATGAGCAAAGATGGAAAACAAACTTGAAGGTCTCATCCGACACCCAGTTATAGTTCATGTTAACATCACTGTGGGTATTGGGGAGCCCAAAACATTTAAAAAAATGTCTGGGTACCCACATGCCTGTTGGAGTTGAAGGAATACTCCTACGCAATTTTGGTCTTGTTATTGATAAAATGCAATAAATTATTATTACTGAAGTAGAACCCTTGCAACTGTCAGAGAAGCTGTTAGTAAAGAACTTGATAAGGATTAATATCTATATGTGTGTGTATCAAGGTGAATAATAATAACCACTTTAGTAGGGTGCTCTTTTCAATCCTTTTCTTTATGTTAGCTGTTCTGTGGCTTTTAATATTTTTTTCTTCCCTTCAGGGTATATTTAAGTATGTGGCACTAGTAGCTAAAAAGATGTAAAACAGATGCAAAAACAAATATTCCTTGAAGATAGCATTCATTCCCAATGGGTTGCAGTGCCTGGAATTTACCTAGCTTTTCTGTGTGTCTTCAATTATTATTATTTGGTGGAGTTTAAATAGGGACATTTTTTTCTGAGAAAAAAATAATAGCAAATATGATCCTCTGACTCAGCTGTTCATATGAAATATCTTCATCCCCATTTCCTGCAAGAAGGAAATAAGGGTCTGAGTGCCACTGAGTTTGGATGATTGGATCAACATACTGAATCCTTTCTCCTTCCATTCTCCTATGATCATTTCCCTTCCCAACTACTCAACTACTATAATCCATAACAAAAACCCATTGAAAGTGTGACTTCAAGCCTCACTCAGCCCTGAGTATGGCTCAACTCATCTTAATAATGCTGAGGGAACATCATCAGGACTCTGTATTTCCATTCTCCTGAGATTTTTCACCCTCTACAGCCTCAAGACCAATTCCTTTTTTGTTTTAAAAGAAGCCTTCAAGATAACTGTTTTCCCACGTTATGAATTCCACTTTTGTCTCTGTGATTCATCAGAAGTTGTGTGCCAGATCTGGAGATGTCAACTGGACACAAAAACATAACCCATGGGCAAAATATGGGCACATATGACTGCTGGCTACAGGGTTAACCCATGCCTGAGGGAGTTATCTGGTGAGTACTTAATAAGGAGAATGTTTTGGTTTCACCTCTTCTCCAAATGCTCTTTATTCTTTCATGTATGGGAGGTAATCAGTTTGATGGAGAGACATTAGTCAATGAAACAGGTTTCTGAAGGAATCCTCACTGTTCAAGCTGTTTAAAACTTGGCTGGACAATGAACTGCTTGAATACAAGGATTCATTTCACTCCGTCCAAGGAGCAGAGAGAGCATGTGGGATGGAAGAATTAATAAGTCTTTTCTGTTGCTAATTGCTGTAATTCTAAGAAAGAAAACGGGATTAGATGACTGCAGCAGGAGACCTGGGAGATCTCCAGACTGGAGGAGTTAACACTTGTCATGGTTCCTTCCATTCCCTCTGGTTTTCTGAGTCTATTCCTGAGGTTTGCCAGTCTCCACTGGAATCTAGGGAGCTGCAGTCCAGTCTTGGAATTTGTCTCTGCAATCACCTAGGCTCTGGTTCCCCAGAGATGTTGTCATCAGCTCCAAATTGATGTGCTGTAGGCCTGGAGGGTGGGGATTGTTTCTTCATTTAGTTTTAAAGTAAAATTAGTGTGATGAAAATTAATTTTTCCTCATTAAACTAAAAATTCTTTCTCACCCTGCCCTGTTTTTCAATAACAAAAACCATCTTATACTGAACCAAAATGAGATCCATCCTAAGGAGAGAGGATGTGTCAGCTTGGTACAGGAATAAGTGTGGCTCAGAGGAAGGAGTGTCCCAGTCAGAGGATTGAGGGTTGTTATACAAATTAATGTGGTAATTACAGTATCATCTGGAGAAAGCAACTGTGACCGTGTCCCTGTTCTGCTAAGTACTGTAAGCACTTTAATAGAAGAGAGGTCCTGACACGGTTGTTTTCAGTAGACAATTCAGAAAAAAATAAAGGGTCCCTTATTACTGTATCCTAGATAATAAGTCAAGGTCCAGAGACATTTTAAGGGTGCAATAGACACCAAGCCACCATGACCCCAGTGTTGTTAGGCTATACTATGTGGAAGAGTAAATTACAATTCATGACAGAGAAAAGGAACAAATGCTACGAGTCAAATCCAGAGAACATTTTAAAATTAAAATTTCTTTAAAAATCCTTTTTTTTTAAAGTTTCCTAATAGTCACTGAAAAGGAAAAGAAAAGCTCTACCTTCCTCATTTATCCTTTGTTTTGGAGAGGAAGGGTTTTTTCTTGAATTTCAGGAGAGAGGCTGTAGAGAAAGGATTCTTTCTAAAGACAAACCTAAATCAAAATGGAAAATAATAAAGGCTAAGAAAAGACCCTCCAAAACAATATTTTTTGGTTATTGATAGATATGTATTAGTTATGTTCAAATCGCCCTTCCAAAACATCTACCTAAGAGTAATTGACAGAAGGTCACATAAAGAGTCTTTGGCAGAGAAGTCCTGATTGAATTCAGATTTAATAAAGGAAATTACGTTAATAAGTTATCAAATGGCCAGTCATAAAAACATGTTAGGGGCAGGACAAAAAATGTAAGTAGATGAGGAAGGGGAGGATCAAAAGCAACTTATACCCATGCCAAAACAACCCTGTTAGAAACAAGAAGGATTGGGAGGGATTACTAAAAAAATAATCTGTTGTTCATTAATGACAAACATTTCACACCTCACAATGCAGAAGCAATAAATCCCATTGATTCCTGCAAGACAATTCACAATTAAATACTGATTTGTAAGTAAATAAATAAATAAATAAATAGACACAGAATTCATTGTGGAACCTTACACTGCCAAATCAACGCAATTGCAGTGGAATTGAGAATAATTACCAGATGTGTTGCTTTGTGCTCAAAATGGCATCCATTATTTACAACTACCAGTGATGCTTCTTATTTATTCCTCCTGCTGGTTTAATGACTATTGCCATTCAGTAGTGTTCTTTTATTTAATCATCAACAACCAAGAAAGAATATCTTTTTTTCTCTCTTTATTTCTTTTTTTAGTCTTCCAGCAGCAGGAAGTGAGAATTTTTCTAAATCCCAAAACCAGCAAATTGCCCTGGAGGGTCGCATCATCTTTCGGGCTGGCCTGTAATGTAATTATGAGCATAGCCTTCGATTTATTGGCCTTTTACAGATATACAATCCAAATGGATGTTACTTTAACACTTGGAGTAATGAATATTTGTTTTCTCTTTGTCTATTTCACACCTTTGCTTTGGAGGGTATTTCTGGATGGAAATTGACTGACAGTCATAAGAGTTAAGAGAGTTTGAAGCTCCCCAGGGGAACCAGTCCAGTCATAAAGTTGTAGTACATATAGCCATGCACACACAGAAAGAAAAGTGTTTACAGGTGAAGAGACTCTGGGGACAAGGATTATTTTTTTTTTATTCTGTTTTTTTCGAACCTGTTTGCAAGCAAGGTGCTGTTCAGACCTAGTCTAGGTAAGGACAAAGGAAAATATTCCTTGAGGAATGAAGAATTGATAGGTAGATGTTAGTTGACAAGTATATAATCTGGCCTTCTATATGCTATGTCCAAAATAGGCCATTTCATGGGTATCCTCACAATTTTTGTATGTATTGACACAGAGGAGTAGTTCTGAAGGAATAGGTGAAGCTGTGCTGAATTGTCCCAGCTGCAGGCTGAACTAGAAACTATCCCTCTCCCATTCCCAGCTGGAATCTGGCAGGTTATCTCCCCTCCATGCACCCCTGGAGTCAGTCACTACTCTTCCACTATAAGGCAGGTATGACCACAACACACCCGCAAAAGGTTTCACCCAGTAATGCAGTAAAAAGTTTAACCACATGCACAGTAAACTGGAAGCTAGACAATACTGGAGAAAGACAGCAGGTAGTAGGAACTAATGGTACTTCTGCCATTTACAGTTTTCTGCCAGGAATACTGAGAGTGGAAAGAGTATGAAAGGCATTTTGTAGGTACTAGGGATTACAGAAGGCATCACAGAAGGGCTATGGAAAATCACATGAGCAGCATTTATACATCCTCCTCAGTGTCCAAATTGTGCACAATGGGCTCTCTGAAAAGCTAAGTGTGCAAACCACAGGATCTGTGCCCTTTGATGGCCTGTTACATGTGTAAAAATATATGGAATCAGGGCAGTCACTCTCTAAGAAATGTACAGCAACTTTCAGCATACAGACACACAGATTCCTGAATGGCTCAAAATTTTCTGCCGGTTGGGTACTCTCAGTAAAGATAGACATCATTGCTCCTTGTTCTGTGCCTTTAATCTTGTTAATAGAAGTATCCATCTTTCCTCAAAGATTGTTGCAGCAGCATGGAGGACAAGCTTTATTTCTTTTTGTAGCTTTGGTCATAGTACATTCATGGTAAGAGTTTCCTGGACTACAGAAGTGGATTTGGAAAGGGGTTTCCTTTGTTGTCAATTATTTGTGCTCTGGTCTAGTGACCCGAACTATATTTTGGTCCCCACCAAAACCAGAGCCTGAAAATTAAACAGACTAGAATGGAGAGGTCTCTGTGTCACTCTCTGGATTCTGTTTCACAAGATGCAATCTTCCTTGATTTCCAAAACCAATTTTCTCCCATCATCTTATGAAAGTAGAGGTCATCCTGTGAAATGTGATATCTCAACAGTTTTTATAAAGAAATGTGCCCTTCCCCATGAAAGTAGGGTTCATTAAATCATGCAGCTGATCAGATTGCTGAAGCTTTCATTGGCTGCCTGCCAGAGTGAAGAAATCCATGGGGGAAAAGCACATGGCACCATCCAAATAGGCTGGACCTGAACTAGGGTATTTTAATCACATTGTTATAGAAAGGAAAGGAGAATCTCAAAAAAAGGATAGTATGGGAGCTTTATTGACTTTTAGGGTCAACAAAAGATGGGAAATAATCAGCCAGCAACATCTGAATTCCACAGTTAAGCATTTGTTCCCAGGCACCACTTTATGTCTAAGCAGAGGTCTAAAATAATTCATGATCCACCTCTGCCCTTGTTGCATATTTTTATTCCTCAGTGTCCTCACAGAAGTTAGAAGACTGCACTTTGGAGCTGGTACCAAAATGCTGCTTCAATTGGAGTAGGTCACAGCAATGATAAGAAATATTTGCTATGGGGCAGAAAACCCAGTAAGTCAAACTTCAGGCAGTAGACTAGCAGACAAGACAAAAAACCATATGTGTGCTATGTGGAACATGAAATAGCTTGTGGGAGCAAGTGAAATTAGGAAGGTAAGTTTTATGTTCAAGCTGGGCATCAGGGTTAGGTATCTTAGCTGTTAGATGACTTAGAGCAAGCACTATTAATGCTTTCGAGTTTTGCCATTGCAAGAAGACAATTTCCTTTGATTTTGTGGGAAATGTGTGCATGTGGGTCCTCTGAAAGGCAAACCATTCATTCTGAGACTTATAATTTTAAAATATAGATGTTTTTATCTGCTAATATATATAACCATCCAATGCATTGCTTTACATCCATACTTTTTTGCAGGTGGGAAACTGAGGCAAGGAAAGGCAAAGCACTTGGCCTAAGACGTAGGACTGAAAAATAATGCTATCAGAATTGACAAGAGTTCCTATTAGCTGGTAAGAGCTGCCAAAGGGTTCTGTTCAACCAAGCAAGCTGAAAACTGTAAATTCAGAGTAGCTGACCCTTCATTTCAGTAACCAGCACACCTCTAGCCTAGGGTAAGGCATTCAAAGGCCAAATGCCTTGCTCACCAGCTGTTGTCTGAGAAGTTTTTCAACTCTTAGGAGAATATTGATATTGATTCTGGAAAACAAGAGTTAATCTGGAGAGACAGACAAACACACACAAAGTGCATTTGAGTTTAAAGGAAAAAAATTAGCATCATGCCATTGAACTATTGACAAGGCTGTCACAAATATCATCTCGTCTCAGTGTAAATAAACAACCTTAGTGTTGTTATTTTAGAATAAAATGCCAGAATAGGTTTTGTATTGACTTTCTAATACCCACTCAAGAGTTGGAAGAAGAAAATTAAGGATAACAAACTAAAAGTGCAAACCATAAAAGCAGAGATAGCTGGTGCATAGTAAACTGTGAATCTGAGTCCTGTTCAGTTCAAGAAACCATTTGTGTAACTCAGTAAAGGTCAGCAGCAAAGATAAGGAGATGAGGTTGTCAGTGAGTCTCCTTCTTATATTTGGAAGGATGACGACTGGAGGATGATACAATCTTGGTCTGTAGTGATTCAAAGGCTGGCGCTCATGTCCTATCCTTTCTGTGTGCACTTGGGGGCTGGTTCCTGGGCCCTGTCACATTTGTTTGAAGTTGACCTGCCTCTGGGTATCTTATCCAATTCACTGCACAGTGATGATAGTGTAAACTGGTAATACCATCTTAATTCTGTTCAGTGACAGGGACACTTAAAGGATTATACAGTAGAATCAAGTGTGACCTCATGCTCTCAGCATTTGCCTTTCTTACAAAAAACATGCACTGATGCTACAGAAATTACTTGGTATCTTTTCTGGAGCTCATCCCTCTTTGTTTTGGTCAAATTCAGCCCTTTCTTTGAGTAAGGGTTATTCCTAGAATAACCCCATCATCCTTTTGTGTTCTTAGAGCTGTTTCCCCTGGGAACTTTCCAAACTTCTGTGATATATTTTGTGGACTTCTTCACTGCCTTTTTTCATCTTAAGTAGAAGAGGAGAGAAGGATTTTAAAAGATGGGAAAGGACTGGAAAGAGAAACCTGATCCCCTTAGTCCAGCAGTCCTCTCAGGAAAGGCAACTAGTTTGTGTAGTGGCCCATGAGCTGTTGGATACAAGCAAAGCATTCATGCAATCATTTAGTTTTAATCAGATTGGTTACTTTGACATTCTGTCCCAAATTCCTTTGAGATGAGGAGTCAGGTATAAGGCAGAGAGGAGCTATTTGTTTTGTTTTCTATTTTAAGGGAGAAACTTTGAATAGAAAACTCAGAAAATCCAACTGTAGAAGCTATGACTCCTTAGTCAGAAATGAGATGGAGCTGCAATTTTATGGATAAGCTCTGGACTTGTACTGAGAGTGTAAAGCATGGGGCTGATACAAGTAATGACAACACTTTCAGCTTTTGCACTTGAAGTTTGAAGCCAGGAGTAGCCTTTGACACTTCTGCCTGGCCTCATGCAGAGTGTTGAATTTCGCTTAGTGACTTTTGCATGTGTCCCACAGCCTCCGGCTCAGCCAGCATTTTCTAATTGCCTTGAAAAGTCTCAAAGCAAGGGAGAGGTTGCTACATCTCTACTCTCAGTGGTTAATTACCCTCATTGGTTCATTATGCTCACTAATTCCCTTCAGTGACAACAAGGTGGTCAGAGGCAGTTTTTTCCCACTGAATTTAGTTTCTCTGAGCCTCAACATCACCTTTGTTAAAATGGAAGTAATAAACAAAGAGCCAGATCATCCCCTGATGTAAATTAACAGTACTGAGAACAAAGACACCTTTCCTACCTGTTTCTGAACAGCCTTTGCACAGTGACTTTAATTGCCTTCCTGGGATTTCCAACTCCTACTTAAATCTGTTTGGTTTGGGGTTAGAGTCCTTTGAAAATCCTGCCTGTGTCACTTTCTACTTTTGGTAGACAGGATGAAAAAGTCCTGAACATGACATTGCCTGTGAAATGATGCAAGCCTGCTATCTCTGCAGTATCATTCTTACAAGTGTGTATCATATCAATAAAAGATTGTCTGAGTTCAGGAATGAAAAAATAAAAATTGAGGAGAAAAAGATTGGGAATCATTCACAGCAGGTTATTTTGGTTGGACTGCAATCAACTTGCCAGGCTTGATAAGACAAGTATTTGAGAGAGTATTGATCTCACATCCTTTCTCTTTTTAATTTCATTTTTTTGTATTTGTTTATACTTAATGCTTAATAAGCTCCTTGCATCTTGCTTGCTGGTTGCATGCAGCCTCTGGCCTGTGTATTTTTTGTTCCTTGAACATTGAGTAAAATTTCTGCAGCTATTGGGCCAGCCCTAAATTTTTATGGCAGGTAAGGGCTCAGCTCAGCTCTTCCTCCCTTTCTCTAGTTTGTTTTGGCATGATTGAGTAAATCTCAGTGTTAGTGAGACCAGTGTAATTCTTCCACTGTATTATCATTCTGAAAGATTTTTGCAACAGGAAGCATGCCTTGGTACTGTGGTTTCTCTGCCCATTTGTGCATGTGTGGGGTCAGCATCACCATTTGCTTTCTGGTAGCAACTCCAGCTGCCCTCTGCAAGTGGTTTGAGAATGACAAGCAATGTGTTTATACTAGATGAGATACAGAAGTTCTTGATCTGCAGATTTTGTCAGGCCATACAGAGAAGATGAGAGGGGAAACAAAGGCATGGAGGTGAAAATGACATTTCCAAGGTCATATTGCTGATGGTGTCAGAGCCTGCCTAGACCCTAGTGCTTTCAGTCACTCTCCAGTAAGTTATCTCCAGCACCAGAAAACCTCTCCAGGGTGATTTAAAAGGGTGTGATTTTTAACCAAGCTCAAGGCCCAGCAGTCTAATGAATCTTCTCCCAACAACTGGCATGCACATAATTCATCTCTTTTTCAGGCTTTTGTGACTAATACAAGAGCTGTTCACCCTAACTTGCCTGTATGATTCATCTGTGTTTTGTACAGCTCTTGTTACTCAAACTATAACTCTGAAGTGCAAGGGGTAAAAACAAAATTCAGGAGTGATATCCGACAGCAGATGGAGATTCAATAACATGAAGAGTAAAGGTTTTTCCTAGGTCGTGTTCCAAGTTGTGCCAGTGTTTAGGATGGTTAGACATGGACCAAAAATAACAAAAGCATTGAAATGAGAACTCAGATCTGAACATTTTTTTTGCTGGGTTTCTATCCAGGATTTCTTGATAAGGTGAGCCTCTGTTAGGATGGTATTTTGCTAGGATAGATTCTTATAATCATAGAATGGTTTAGTTGGAAAAAATCTTCAAAATCATCAAGTCCAACTGTTAGCTCAGCACTGACATTTCCACCACCAAATCATGTACCTGAGCAGCACATCTGCACATCTTTTAAACACTTGCAGGGATGGTGACTCCATAACTTCCCTGGGCTTCCCTGGGAAAGGCTGCTTGACATAGTCTTCCTGATGTCCTACCTGAACCTTCCCTGGCACAGCTTGAAGCTATGTCCTCTTGTCCTGTTATTAGCTGCCTGGTAGAAAAGGCTGACCCTCAACCTGTCACAACCTCCTTTTAGGTGGTTGTAGAGACTGATAAGGCCCCTCTGAGCCTCCTTTTCTCAAGACTAAACACCCCCAGCTTGCTCAGCCACTCAGTCATAAGACTTGTGCTCCAGACCCTTTCCCTGCTCCTTTATCCTTCCCTGGACATGTTCCAACAGCTCAAATACTGAGAGGAGGCAGATGGTTCATTTCCACTCTGAATTAAGCCCTGTTTCATTTGCAGATTTGAAGTCTGTTCACAATAATGGGTTACAGGTGAGTTAGGAAAAAAGTAGTCCAAAGGACAGACTACATCAGGGCTGTACCTCCTTCTCTACCAGATTTTTGGTTTGGTACTATATCCAATCCTTACATGCATTTAAAGTGTCCCTGTCACCTTCTTCCCTCAGTCAAATAAATCATCACTTTCTTTGTTTATTTAATCAGCTTGATAGGATGAATAAAAGTTAAAATATATGACAATCCAGTTATTCTTTAATGTTTTGGGGTTTTTTTGTTTATTCTCTGCTTTCAGAAGGTGTTGGCTTAAAGGAATGTAATAAATCCAGCATGAATTTAAATGCTTTCTTTTGTTAAGGAGATGCCCATGAATGCTACTTATTTTTATCATTGTTGTTATTACTATTATTAACCAAAGAAGGTCAGTTTGGTTTTGAATCAGCTGTTTCACTCCAGAGGAGAGTCAAAGTCTGATCAGACTGCTTGCTAAGAGATGCAGGAAAACACAGTTTTTACACTCAGTGAGTTTTGTATTACTGAGCACAAAGCTGTCCAGTCCAAATAGGTACATTGAGCTCAGCTTTGCTATCCTCCACCAGCTGTCCTTTCCAACTATGACTCAATGAGTGGCAGTTAGCAGAAGGAATTTTATTTAGTACTCATGTTTTGATAAAATTTAAGACCATCAAAAAAAACAAAATCCAAAATGACAAGCAATGCTAAGTAGGTGGTTAACCAGTTATAAAGCACAGATCTAAAGCAATATGCATTTTCAGAGAAACTGCACAATGTAAGCCCTTGGGGAACAGGTTCGAGTAAAATGAAATGGGGTTTGCAAATTCATTGAAATTAGGTGAAGCATTTGAGAAACATCACCATTTAAAGGAACTGATGAACCCTTGTCTGTATGTGCAAGGCCATAGCATTAATCATTCACAGAGACAGGAATGGACTGCAGTTTTCAAACAGGATTTGCTGAGGAGTGTTGGAGGGTTTGGAAGATTTGTTGTTATAGCTGGTGCTGCATACAGTGAGGTAAATGTGTATGTACACAGCTCTCATAGCTCTTCCTGCACTCAATTGCTACAACACATCTATCTCATACCTTAGGCAGTCCTGCTTGCAGCTGACACAGGCCAGCTCCTGATACTTCAGTTAGTTCACATGGTACCTTCATGTGCCAAGTCTGAGGTTAATATGCCAGTCTGAACCCAAGCTCTCCAGAGCAAGTCATGTCCCTCTTCTTCCTTCCCATACCTCAGCTTCCTAACCTATGCAAACTTATGTATAGATCTGTCTTGTAGAGTTGTCATGAGAGATAGGAAAAGAAACATTTACAAGATTAAATGAATTAGAGGTCCCCCTGTTTTTCATTTACCATTGGATTTGTGAGAAGCCCATATCATTTGCTCTGTTTGTAGCTTTCAACCCCAGCATGCATTTCTTCACTCCTTCCTCTCCCATCATTAAGGTCCGATCCTGCCACTTCCTACTAGCAAGGGTAAACACTACCCTTTGAAATTGTGACATTGATTGACATGTAAAAACTTCATATAACATAGGGTATTGGGAATGAATAAAGACTTCAGGCTCAGATTTATAAAGGCTGCAGTAAAGAGGGCTCAATGAGAGCTGTCTGCTCCTGTCTCTCAGCCCTGGGCTGCCCCAGAGTGCAGGTCTGCATCCTCAAGACTGGTGTCCTTCACAAAAGCCATTTATCAGAGTCCCTCATCCTGCCTATCTTTAGTGGCTGGTTTCCAAAAAGAGTTTAAAAAGATCCCAGAGTAACTTTCCAGAGGAGATGCCACCTCAATGTCTTTGCCGAAGTTTTCCTCTCCCTGTAACAAAAGGCCCATATGTGAGCTGAGTGCATGATGACTTCCAAGGTTTAACTATGAAACAGAAGATTGTGTCCTTGGTTTACAGACTCTGCAGAGATAACCCTCCTCCTCATCACCGCTGTCATCAAACACCACTCTATGCAGTGTCTGGGTGGTGATTGTTCAGATGAAGCTCACTCTCAAAGCCAGGCTTCTCTAACAGCCATTTGAAGATACTCTGCATTGAGTCTGCATTAAGGTGTTGCCTGAGTACAAAGTTTGGACTTTTCTCTGCCTATCAAAAAAATAAAAAGAAAGATTAGAAAGAAAAGGTTGTGCCAGGTAACTCAGTATTGGCCTAAATCCTTACTCCTGTGACTGCTGTGTGCTGCGCTCACTCCATCCTATGCTTCTCACACATCTAGTTCTGCCTTAGCATGGGTGAGCTCTGGAGCAGAAGAAAAGATAAGGGAGATCCCATGTTCTGTTGTGCCCTTCACCACGGTGCACTGATAAAGCCTATAAATACTGGAGGTAGGTTACTAAATTTGCACACCTTTACAGTCCGGCTTTGATGTAGCAGCGTTTTGGTACTGGTGAAAGGCAGAACGAAGAAGGACATCTTATAGATAGTCACCAATTCCCTTATTCTTC
>NW_008680963.1:25072-35175 GCF_000695815.1 Acanthisitta chloris | reverse complement strand
TCTCCACAACTGCAGCAGTTGGCTGCTCATTCACGTGCTAACTGATCCACCTCTCTGCCTTATTGCTATTCAGATTTATTACCCCATCTCATCAGACAGTATCCCAGTGAAAGATGTCAGCTGGTTAGCAGAATCATCTGGGAAAAGTTGGGAGACCCTTAACAGACTTCCCCTTGCAATTGTCAGCACCCTGCTAATAATTCCAATAGTCCCCAAAGCACTGGGGGTTTATTTTATTTTCCTTTCTCTTTCTCTGCTTTCTTGGGTTTGTTGCTATTTGTTGTTTGGTTTGGTTCTTTCTCCTGGACCCAGCTGTGTCTCTGTAAATTTGATCTCCAAAATGGAAGTGTGGCTGAGCTGAAAGCTGTCAGCACCAATTGTTAGTACCTGGCTGCAGCCCTTTGCCAGGGAAGGGGGAAGATGAGTGCCTAAGCATTGAGGAAGCATGAAAAGTGACAACATCAAAATACTTCAGCACATGATTTCTTTCCAATTACTTTGATTCAAATCTCCCTTAATCCTCAGTGGTGTTAATGCAGTTAGTAGGTTATGAGTGTCACATGTGGATATCACTAGATTTGAGTCCTTCAACCAACTGGTTGGTAAATAATTTAGTACCAGTTTCTCCTGGAATGGGACCTGAAAATATCCAGGCTGCTTATAGCTCCTGCTTTCTCTCTTCCCACTTTTTTCCCCCTTCAAAAGCACCCGGGGGGGTTGTTTGTGCAAGCAGGCCTGTCAGAGACAGCCATTTTATATACCATGGCTTTCTTCTGTCCCGGCTAGTCAGAGTCTCTCTTAATTTATTTTCTAGAAGAGAGGGGAGGGGAAGAGTGGAGTCAGGCCAGAGAGCTGGAGCTACAGAAAAAAAAGCAACTGAACACTTCTGACTTGGATTCTGCCAGCAGCAAGATGTTGCCCAAAATTCTTCCACCAAACCCCGTTTTTCCTTTACATCTGGTGCTTTTGAAGTAGTGGTGTACGTATTCATTTGAGATTCCTGCACCTCTTAAACTCAGTCTAAGGTAGACATGGCGAAGGCAGACAGAAAATAGTAATGACAAGGAAGGAGTTTGTGAGTTAGGGAAAAAGTCCTTGATAAGCAAGGAAATGAGAATTCCACTGAAATGACCCAGCTATCTGGGATGGACCAAATGCCATGTGTTATGATTTTCCTCTTAGCACTGCCATAATAGTATCCCTAATAATGTCCTTCATGCCATTTCATTTTCCATCACACTTTCTTCTTACCTGCTACTGACCATGGTGCACCATGCTGTCTACTGTTTCCCATGCTACTCCTTCATGTCAAAAATGCTCCTCTTCAGTGCCATGTGGATGCTTCTCCTCATCCACATGGGACTGAACTTCACCCACCAGATATAGAGCAGACTATGAGTCCCTGCAACCCATCATTGCTCCTGATTCAGCTGATGTTTTACTTGATCTGAACCATGGAGCATTTTAGCTCTCCTAAACCTATGAAATACTTATAAAGACAGGAGACAACTTCATAGCTGGCTTTGTGAGACCCACTTGATTGATATTTATGGAAGCAGTGTAAGGGACAGGAGAAATCCTCGAAAAACTTTACTGTTGAATGTTTTCCCAAATAGAGGCTCTGATTCAAACAATTTGTGCACAGCCAATGGGTGAAATATTTCATTTTGGTGTATTCAGGAGATTGTACTAGAAACAAGATGCCCAGATGTCATACTGTAATAGACCACAACTACTTTGATACCAAGGCAGGTATTCAGGATGAAAGACCAATGCATTCTTGTTTGCACAGCCCTTGACTTGACCTGATGCATTTCATTGACCTGCTCCCTTCCTCAGACTCAAACTGTCCTAGCACATTGTGTTTTGGTCAGTCTCCCTGACCAGCTGCAAATAAACTCAACTGTTAGCGAGACCCCAGGACTGTCCATCCTTACACCAGGTGTTTTTTGGAATCGCTTTGAATTTCATAGCTGCCTGTGATCCCCTAACTCCCCACCCCAGTCCCTACACATGAATTTGCAAATACCTATTATGGGGCTCTGCATGGGCATATGAAGTTAGCATGATTTTGTCTGTGGGGTGTCATTTATTAATACAAGGATTTAATTATATATCACAGCCACAGAAAGTGAAAGCTCGCTATGCCCTGAACTGCCCCAATACCACATTGCTGTGTGTCAGGGCTTTCAACTTACTTTTGTCGGCTTTTCCCCCCCTGTTTTGCCCCCTTCCTGCTGCGGTTTTTTTCACCCAAGTGGTCTGAGGTGTTTTGCACACCCACTGCAGGTGAGATCCTCATGCTCAGTGAAGTGCAATAACCATTTCGTAGAAGGGAACACCAAAGAACAAAGAAATTCAGGTCAGAAAGTTCATCCTTAGGTGTTTAAATGCATCAAACTTCTTCAGCATTTAGGGACCAGAAGGGTGACCTGCTTGCTGGAGGTGGTATAACTGCGTGTTTAGAGATAGTACCTCTGTGTGTTTGCAGATCCCATTAGCTCCAGTATGAGCAATGGTTGCTTAGCAACTTTGAGACGAAGGCCAGCTATTTTGATGTCTGCATAAGGATTCAGGCATTTAATTTTAGGAACTCACATTTGAAAATACTGGTTTAGGTGAGTGGATCAAAGTCACATGCAGAGATGGCAGCTGAGAGGAAGGGGCAGAGCTACTCTTGCTCCTCAACATACACTTTAATCAAGAGTAACCACTTGCTCCCTTTCCAGAGACATTTTGGACCTTTGGTGCTAAGAATCACCCTTTCTGTCATGGAATGGCTAAAACTGGCTCCTGGGAATGACATATTTGTGGAAATGAGTCTGGTGCTTTTGAAAGAGGGTGCTTGAAATGTCTGTCCACCCTGAGTGCCCACAGACAAAGCTGGTATCCTCACCAATGCCTTTCATGACATGGGGGGTTGGAGATGATGGGGTGGGCACAGAGCTGCTCCTTAAGAGTCTCCAGCTTGACTCCCAAGCCCTTCTTGAGGGTCACACGTTTGCCCAGTCTGCAAAATAGAAATAGTGATGCTTCAACCACCCTTGCCAAGAGCTTTGAGAGACTTCTTTCCATGCTGCAAACACTACACAAGATCTAAATAGCAGTGTTATTTCTAGTGTGTATCCTGATAGTGTAAGAGGCATAAACAAGATACGCATTTGCTGATGGTGACTCACCGTGAGCCTTTGAGAGCTGTGTAGAAGGGCTTGCTCTGATGTTTTTGCTGCTCTGAGATAGATTATTGATTCTCTTTATCTGGCGTTCGTCTTACAAGCCCAAGGTGATGAGCATTCTGCTAGTTTCAAGAGCACTGGTGCCATTTTTCTACTACTTCAAGGGACATAGAATATGAACCAGGCACCCACAGATGAGAAAAAAAACACAGGTCAGCCTGGTTCACATCAGCTAAACTGCCAACTCCATGGGAAGGCTAAAAAGTAAAATTGAATAACAAAAAGCAGACCTTGTCCAGTGAGAGGGTCGGAAATTTTCTATTAAATTGTATTTTGTTTGGCTTCAGTTGACTCCTTTTGTTACAATGTTTGTTAGGAAATGCCAGATCATTGAAAATGGTGTCTTTCTTCTGGAAAAATAAATCCAGAAAAAAAGCTCAGAAAATGGTAAAAATATTGTATTTTCACATTGCTGCCAAATAAAAAAAATTATGATATTTCCCATTATAGAAGAATTTTTTATTTTAGAAATGTAATCTTATTGCCGGGTAATTATTGTAAGAAAATATGTGGAATCTAACAGATCAATATATACAGCTGTCAAGATACAAAAATAAGGATTTGGCTTTAACACAATAGGGATTTCACTGTTCTTCTCAATCCATAGCAGAAAAAGGTCTCTCCAGCAGCAGCTGCAACATCAACATTCCTTTATTTGCAGCAAACCCTCCAGCCAAAAATTGCTAGACACAAAATTTACCACATCTCTTTACAAAAAGCCTGTCTTGGCTCTCTACCTCACCCCACCTTCTGCCTTTCTTGAAAGCCATAAATATGAGGAGGCCAGCTGAAGTTAACTGCAAAATACCCACTTGCAAACAGGTGTAACAAAAGAGTGAGTCTGAAATGAGTGTTCTGCAGAAAAGAGAGGGAGAGAGGAGGTGGGGTAGGAGGTGGAATGTGGGGAAAGGGAAAAAATAAAACCACTACATGATTGAAGGCCTTATAAATGTAAATGGTTTGACAGAAAGGGTTTAGCAGCCCTGGGTAGAAGATTGAACTTGCTGTTCCAAGGCTCTTATTTTCAAAATCACAGCACTGTATCCCTTTCAAAGCTGGTCCCTATTTTGCTTTTTCAGTCAGTGAATATCAGGTTGTCTATTTTTTTTTAATTATCTGCACTCAGATGTGTCAGGCTTAAATGAAACCTTAGAGAGAGAGAGAGACAGAGAGAATATGAGCTGTGTTCTGGACCTTAGAACAAACTCATCCCCACTGCCTTTACCACTATTTATTTATGAATCGCCCATCTCCCCCTCTCAGCCTCCATTCCTCACCAACCTCCATCTCTTGTTTTCCTGCAACAAATCACACCTTCCCTTTTGGATATTTTTTTACATTTTTTCCCCTCTACATTCATCTATATTTTTTACACCCAGTAAGTCAATCAGTTTCAAATTATTGGTCCCTAAGACAGATGTTTGTTGAGTCATTTAGCTGCACAAGGTTCTTCAGATGGTTTACTCTTCCACCTCCTGTTCATTTAAAGCATCTTTTGAGGCTGATTTTTCCTTCTCAAAATGTCTTTAGCTGCCAAATGTTTGCTCCCATCGGGCAGTCTAATGATGTTGGACACAATATGTGTGAACATCCCTTTAGAGGCCATCTCCCCTAGGCTACATTCCTGCCTATAAAATCATTGTTTATTTAGTCCTTAGGCCTAGGAACCATCTGCAGTCCCCATGGCTCCTGTTGTTTTTAAAGTCCTATTAAGTTTCTGCACTTCTCCTCAGAGCATTATTTTATTTCTAAATAACCACAGACAACTTCTTGTCAATGCAGCCTCTGCCAGGCAAATTAGAGATGACAATTTCATTCTTTTGACTATGGTGAGCTCTCATCTGATGTTATTTGATGTGAGAAACGATTGTTATAGGGAGCGTAATTTAAAAAACAATGAGGAGAAAAAATGCTACTAGCAATAAATACAATTTTAAAAGAGAAAATGAGGAAGGGTGGCCCAGAGACCCTGGGTTAAGGTGTTCAGACAACGTTTGCCAGTTAGGTAAAAATAAGGGATTGGCTAGCTCTGTATAATGGTTATAACAGAAGAGGATCAATGAGTGCTGACTTGATGTCATTTCTAATCTTTCTTTTTCTGACAGGAACTGAAAACATTTTTGTTTGGTTTGGTACAGTTATTTCTACCTTTCCTCCTCACTGTCATTCCCCATCTCCCATTCCTTCCTTTTGCTGAATAAGCATTCAAAAACAGAGACAGTGGCTGAGCACAGTCCCCCAAGGGAGAGCCCCTCCTGCTCAGCTGCTCCTGGTGACATCACCCAGGAGCTGTGAGCTGACAGCAGGGACACCAAAATCAACCCTTTTGGTTGACCAGCATCTGTGAAGCAGGAGATTCTCGGCATCAAGAGTCACCTCTCTCTCACAGAGTGTTCTGTGTAGGACTTTTACCCTGTACCTTAGTAGAAGTGCCTCACTTAAACAGTTCTGGCTAGAAAAAGGTGAAGTTACAATGATGATGTTAGGCCCAGGAGAGGGATATCTGAGCAGCTACCTCTGTTCGAAACCCGTACTTCCTCTTGTCCACTCTTCTAGAAATATTCTTCTCCCCAAAGCGAATGTCATCATTCATTTGTCCTACTGGGAAAGGCTTCTGCTTTGTGGCACACACCAAACTATATCCAGGTATTGATTGTGAGCGTGCTAGCCCGCTAGTGCTAGCACAGTTCCAGTCTATACATCAGTAAAAAAGCAAAAAGGATGATGAGAGCAAAACACCTGAGCCCAAACTCTCTCCTTAAACAATAAGATGACCATGGTGTTTTGACCTTCCCCAGTTTCTAGAACTACCCTTAGGAACAACAAGCTGCTAGGTCTGGCTTCATGCTGGCTGCTGCTAAGTGTAATCAGGGAGAAAGTGAAAAATCAGTAAGAAAAAGAGGCAAACCTGTGTGATGTCTGTGAACCAGCCAACATCTTACTGCATCAGTTTTGCCACCTGCTGAGTAGCTGTGATAGTTGGGTAGGGAGGCTGCACTTGGTTACGTTCATAAGGCTCTTCAAGACATGCAGGGAGAGGAATGTAAATGAAAATGGTTGGAAGGGGGCTGGTGTGTTTTGGGAAAACACCTTACTACATACGGTAATGCTGGATCTACAGTCAAACACTCAGACTTCAGGGAAGGAGGTTAAGTTTGCTTCTGTAATCCTTACTCTGCCTTTTTCTGAATGTGCAGCATAAGATTGTCAACAGAACCCTCTCTTGATGGAAGTCTGTGTAACTCCGTTGAAGTTTTAAAACACCTGAAATTATATTGCATTACATAAGCAAAGAAACAGCACATTGCACTACCAAAAAAAGAGGCTGACATCAATGGAGCCATGCTGATTGACACCAGATGAATAGCTGACTTTTACAGCAATCACAGGTTGTTTTTTCACATCATATGATATCATTTCAGGTGAGCATTTCTGCAGACCTTAGCTGTTGCCATATTTCTACAACCCATTTGTCTCCTCTAATGCTCATGTGGGTTTTGTTCTGTCAGAACAGTCAGTGCTACCCTTATCAACTTAAATGGTTTATCTTCTCCCTATCTCTTGTATTCTAATCACCTGGGCACCTACCGTCTAGTCTGAATTTGCTTTTGAAATAGCAGGGTAGCCTTATGGAGGTACAATTCACGGGGATATGGCAATTCTATTACCATGGACCTCATTTACAGCATACTTGGGTGGTCTATATACTCCTGTAAATTTTCACTGTTCATGCTGCAGCAGTGAATAAACTCCTGAGTGCCATTCTGTTCCAGATAGGTTTTCATCCCACCGTCAGTACCAGCACACTAGAATGCCTTCCAGTCACGCATTAAACAATATGATCATTTTCCCTCCTGTGCAGCCTCTTCTGGCATTTTCTTCTTGAGGTGCAAATTTAGGTACATGATCATTTTGGATTTGTTGGATTCGTTTTTTAAGTCTGTCTCAATGTCTACACCTGAGGTGTACACAGAAAAGGCATGATGAAGAGGTGTCCCTAGTTCTATGACTGAAAAATATTTACAGACTGTGATGGCCATATTTTTTGTGGGAGCTGCTTCTATAAAGCCCTCAAAAAACCTTTGTCTGTGCTGTGAGCCTTTGGTGTTTTAGACCTGACACTCTCATTCAGTGTCTCTTACTCCAGTGAGAAAATGTGCTTCATATGTCTCCAGGTGAACATGCAGGGTATTTGAAGAGGCCAGATGCATACAGGCTAAGGAGTGCAATAAAGTGGTTGTTCTCTGGTGCTTCTCAGAAGAGTTGGGGACTTCTGGTCTGAGAGGTCAAGCTCAGAAAAGGTTGGTCATTCCACAGGAAGAGAGTGGAGGGGATTTAACAAGCAAACTCTCTGTCTCTGCTACTTCTTCCTCCACCCTAAAGGTGTAGGAACCCCTCACAGGAAGAGAGTGGGCTCAGTAAAATCCGTTTCACACCCTGAGGTGTGCTCACATTCAATCCTTCACTCTGCAACAGCCTCCACAAATGACCCTGACAAGTCTCATAAGGTACGGTTCATCTGGTTTAATTTGGGTATTGTGAAAGTTTATTTGTGACTGAGCTAGTCACACCTATGGCTCCTTTTAGAGCCAGCAGAGAGGAAAAGGTAATTCCAGACGGCAATTCATGTCCTTGAAAAAAAGACAGGGCAATTGACTTTCGGAGGAGCCTGTTTCACTCCATGGAGCTGTGGGACACAAGTCATGACTTGGAGATGAAGGGCTGAATCTCAACCGTGGCCCCTGTTGTGGGACCTGGAAGGATGGCATATCACAGGGTTCTACCTCAGACAGGGTTTAAGGAGAAGAAATTCTTTCAAGAGAAAAGGGATGCATTCCCATCCCAGGAAGGAGCTGTGCAGGGGATGAGGTAGTGTATCCATATCCAGAAGTGCTGGGGTATGTTGTGAGCATGGGGAGAGAATTCTATGACGAGTAGTTGCGTGGATTTATCCCACTATGTGGCCACATGGTGGATGTATCTTCAGCAAGCTTCTCCAGATATCAGTGATGTTTCCACAGAGGATATCCAGTTGTTCCCTTTCCATAGGGCAGAAGAGAGGGGGAGAGAAGAGGCGAATTAGGAAGCAAAGAAAATTAGTCTGAGCCATTAGAATTGAACCCAGACAGTATTTGGTTGTGACTGCAATTAAAATGGAAAGACTTTTTAGATGTAGGAAAGAAATCCTGGCTCTTAGACTCCATGGAGAATGCAGTATTCACTAACCACAGAGGCAGGCATACATTATAAATACATCTGTAACTACTGGGATAGGTGTGAAAATGTAATTAACTGGAAACCTACTGAGTTTAAATGGACTTTTAGTTGTTTCAGGTTTAGGTTTTTTCTGCTTCTTTAGCCCTCCCTCCTCCCATTCTTAAGTTAAGTTTAGACTTATGGGTCCTTTAACTCCCACTGGCACAGTGTAATTTAGCAAAGGTTGTTCCAGCTGAATTTGAAATTAATAATTTCAAATAGGCAAATCAATGATATTTAAGAGCTCCCTCCTGTGTGTTTGTACAATCTGCACAGGTATAAAAGCTAATCACATCTTGCTGGGGAAGAACATTTGTTATCGGTTTTAAGTAGAGCTTGGCAGTTTGGCAGGCTCAAACACCATGTTTCTTTCCAAAGCATTCATGTTCCTCTGTAATTTAATATTTCTCATTAACTTAGTGCTGGGGAAGGGTGTCAATGCCAACAAGGTGAAGCCAGCCAGCCCCTTGAGAGACCATCTATTTTGTATCACCATGAGATTTGCAAATAGGAAAAAAGGGGACATAGAAAAGAACATGCAGAATCAAAAACAGGCAGTTAAAAATAAGGGTTTCTGAGGGTATTTCTGGTTTGAACAGTGAAGGCCTATGTTTGGGTCACTCAGCAGACATCCAGAAGGATGCAAAACACAAACTTCCTTTAAATATCCTCCAAATGCCATATTAGATCAGCTACAGCAGTACTTGTTGTCCTTTATCATGTTCATAGTACTTTCAAATATCATATACCTGATGAAAATGTATCAGGAAAAATTGCAGACTTTACATTTTTCATAACAGCATTTCTTTCTAACACCAGTAACTTACTTTAGTATCCACCTGCAACTAAGATACTGTAAAACCACTTCCCACATTTTTGCTGTTTAATATAATTTTGAATGCTATTACTATATGCAAATCATAGAATTAGAAAATGGTTTGGGTTGGAAGGGACCTTAAATATCATCTAGTTCCAAATACTACTCCCATTCCAAGTTCTTGAAGGCCTTCAACTGCAATAATTTCTTGCAGCAAGGAGTTCCATAGGTCAGCTTTGCAAAAGGCAAAATATATGTTATTTCTTTGCCAACTCCAACGTATAATTTATTTTCTGGATTAGTATTTTGCCTGTGCTTCTACATGAAGAGATGCTATTCAGCCCAGTGCTGTCTCATATGGAGAAGAAAAGCCAGCTGGCTGTGCTGAAATACTCTTTCAAAAAGTTCCAAGAAGGAGGAATAGTTTCACATTTGTATTCTCCTTGCAACATCTCTTAATAATTTAATTCCCATTAGAAGTGCCTGTGTTGTAGGGGGGAAAGATTTATAGAGAGATTTCACTCCAGGTTGGGTTTTTGTCTTTCTGTGTTTTCTTGGCATTTATCATGCATGTTTTAATTTGGATCTGAGTCTTGCTACCATCTGGTCATTATTGCAAAGAAATATTCATTTTCTCTGAGTGACATGGGCTTCATTCATCATGGAACTAGCTGATTGCCCCTTGGTTTTTTTTCCCATTACTTGGAATGAAGTCTGAAGATACTTAGCACCAGACATAGCAGTAGTCAATAAAGGTTGCAGAGTTAGTGGCAGCTAGTAACTGGATACAGGAA
>NW_008680963.1:7947-25040 GCF_000695815.1 Acanthisitta chloris | reverse complement strand
ACATGTCATACATGGGAATTGCAGCGTTAGAGGCCAAGGCAGCAAATTATATGAAGTGAACTAGCAACTCCATTCCCCCTCTACTATTCAACTGTAAAGTGCTGTCACCATCAGAGTGAAGCTTGGAGGTTTTTGTTGTCACCTAAACACAGGGAAGAAAAAAGGGAGATAATTTACCCCAGAGGAATGTTGCAACAGTTATGTGGTTTCTCTTACAAAGAGAAAGTACCTTTAAGCATGACAGCCTCAGAAGCAGTGCAAGTTCACCATGCAAAGTCTTTGAAAGCCATAACTTAACTTTGGAGGGAAATTAGACATGATCACTTTTAGGCTCCCACCATCCAAAAGCCTTCCCTGGATGCCTGTTATTGCATATAATGGGCACAAGAAATAGGGAGTAAACTTAACTAGTTATAGTATTATTCAGCATGTGCAGTGGCCCACAACTGCATCTGCACATCTTTTGCAAATGAATTGCTTGTGACTATTCTTTCCCTTCCCTGGTACTTCCCACATCCTTGTACAGATCCCTGGACTAATCCTTCTATGGTTCCTTCTGTTTGCAAACAATCCTTTGTAGCACAGACTGCTAAGAGGGAGACTGCATGTGTGATGAGGAGGGGTGTGCCTCAGTCTCTGCAGGCTGTGAAAGCCAGGTGTTAGTCAGAGGCTTGGGCTAGACAGTCTGAAGGACTGTCATCGCTGAGTGACAACATTTATGTGCCTCTCCAAATGGGGTATAGCTAAAAAAGACTGGCCAGGGGCAGATGGCAACTTGGGATCAGTCAGAAGCAGAGACAGATGGCAACGTGTGACTGGTTGGAAGACAAATTATTGCATGAGATTAGCTGGAAATGGCTGGGAATTGTAAAATGGGTCTGGTTAGGAATGTAATTCTGTACAGTCGTTTGTAAAGTGCTGAAAATTAGACCACCATCCTAGCTCCCTTGGCAGTCTTGGGTCTACTTACGTTTCCAAGCAGTGCAGAACTACAGAGATCTGTACAAAGCAAAGTGATCTGGCCAACATGATCCTACTATGACCTCTGGATTTGATCCTAGAGATTATCTTCTTTTTTTGGAGAGAACAGGACCACTGGTAGCAAACACTATAGTTCAGTGTTCATCAACAGTTGTCACTGTGCCCAAGGAAATATGTTTAATGGTTTTTGAATGCACAGTACATTCTGTTGCACCATGTCTAGGATGGCTTCAAATGGAGCAGCCAACAACTGGAGAAGGTGACAGAACAGCTTGCTTCAATTTGAAGCATCTGTGACAGTGAGATTTTGGGGTTATGAATACCAAATATGAGGTAGAGAGAAAGATATAGGAAAGAGGAGAGACAGAGAGAGAGAGAATGAGAGAGAGGAAGTGTCCACGGATTTGCTAGGGGATAAAACTAAGGCCCATATTGGCTAGAGCATCCTCAAAACACTGAAATGTCCAGAAAAAAAAATTGCTCTCTATCAAAATTACTTTCTAGTCTTCCTAATAGGCAGCTATTTTGGATGCTTTGCTCCTGCTTAAAGTGATTTGAAGTTGGTCAGGTCCCATTACTGCTAGTGAAATCTGTCATGATCTATTCTAACACAGGCAGGAGGCTAAATAGAGTATTTATTTGTTCATTTGACATAAAAGAAAAAGAGCAATGGAATCATCCGGTGGTAAGGGTGGATTGGTAGGAGAACCAGGGGCAAGAGAGGCAATAAAAATAGAAGGCAGTCCAGATGTTTACTGAACATTAAAATACTGCCTTTCCTCTCTACTGATGGCACAGAATGTTATTTTGTTTCTTTGGAATTCATTTTCTGAAAGTCTCTGCATGAGGAACATCTGCTCCCTCAAATCCAGACCTACAATTTGAATAAATTACCAATAGCTGGCAGAGCCCGTTATTAATGGCTAGAGTTTTATAAGATTCTCCTGTATAATAATAGTAAAGCTAGTGTCTGGCATTCCTCCCAGAGGGACTCATATTTGTCCCATTTTATTCTTTTCTGTTTTCTTTTCTGTTTTTCTGAGTGTCTTCAGTTGATTTTTACCATGGCTCTTGCCTGGAAAAAAAAAAAAAAGGTGGGGGGGAAAAAAGGAGAAAAGCCATTAGTATCCCATAAATAATAAAAAAAAAAAATATGACATCCTTAAACATGAAAGACTCCCCTGAGTGTTATGTTATTGTTAACGGTATAAAGTTGCACCTGTGGCTTCAGAAACGTCTTCTTCTATCAGGAATCATCAGGTAGTAAGATTTTGCACTTCTGTGCAAGAGACAAGTTTTATTAATTTCCTCTTCAGCATATACCCTGGTAATTAATGATGCAGAGTACCTTTGAGGTACTCTAATGTAGGCAGTTTATCAAAAACTGCAACTGTGTAGAGAAAGGACTATGTTATTTCAATATGATAAATACAAGCACACACTGGGGTGTTCAACATCTCTCTTTTAAGTATAGCTGCTCCTTATAATTGCAGGGCTTGATTTGCATTGCAAGTTCTGACAAATCATCTTCTGGTGGAGAGGTCCTCCCATGCACATGCAGATGGCCATGCTCCAAGACAAAAGCTCATCACTTTTCACAGTCAGCAGAGCACATGCTTAAACCCACAGGAAGATCATGCAGCATAATTTTTGGTGCCACTCTAGGGAGCTTGTGGCAAAAGTAATTTGTCTCTGAGTTTTCTATGTCAATGGGGAAGAAAGAAAATGCAGCATGATGCCTGCATGGGCTTTCTGCCCTTTGCTGTCTTTGAAAAGCTGACTAAAAATCTAAAAGCTTCATGTTGGCCCGATCTTCTAGCTGTCCTCTAGCTTCTACTGCTTTGCTCTGTTTATTCCCCAAAACTTATCACTGGGAAATGCCTGTTATGACCTGTAGTGCAGGATGAGGATCTGTGCCACTGAAGTCTTCATTGCATGTCTGGGCTTTTGGCAGGATTTAAATGGTTCTCCCAAGCTGTTTGCAGACGAGGTGGAGGTATTTGGCCCGTATGTATGCCCATTGCAAAAATGACAAGAAAGCAGACTTCAAAGTGGTTTGGATTGGGTCCTGATGCAGAAGTTCCATCATCACATATGAAAATGAAAAATGTAGAAGAAAATAATATTATCACGTTGACAAATACAAGGAGGCTCTAGCCATATCCACACAGTGCCCTTTGTCACTGCAACACTATGTCCACTGTTCCCACTGATGTCAGAGGATGGCTTTGAAGTAGGTCCTATAGGTGTGGAAAAACTGATGAAGCTGACAATCCATCCCCAGTGCCCTCCAAGTACCCAGAGTACCAGAGAGTTACTAAGGCACAGGGACAGCCCTGGAAAAGGGAGTCAGTAGAACAGGCTCTGCATAGTATTCCTCTCCACATAGGAAAGCAGAGTTTTGGGGTGAGTCTTGAGATACATGGCAATATTTTCAAAGGAAATGCTCCTTAGGTTAAACAATGCTGATCCCAATACCAGTCCCTGAAGAACACCACCTGTCACTGCTCCCTACTACAACACCAAGCCATTGACTGCAACACTTTGAGCAAGACCATTCAGCCAATTCCTTATTTACTGAGTGGGCCATCTGTCAAATCCATGTCTCTCCAGTTTAGACAAAGAGATTGTGTGGGACATCGTCAAATGCTTTGCACAAATCCACGTATATGATGTCAGTCACTCTTCCCTTTTCCACCAAATTTGTAACCCCACTGTAGAAAGCCACCAAATTTGTCAGAAACAATTTGCCCTTAGTGAAGCCATGTTAGTTGTCACCAATCACTTCATTATTTTCCATGTGCCTTAGCATAGTTACCAGGAGGATCTGCTCCGTGATCTGTCTGGGCATAGAGGTGAGCCTGACTGGCCTGTACTTTTCTTGGTCTTCCTTTTTTCCCTTTTTAAATGGGGGCTATTTTTACCCTTTTCCAGTCTGTGGGAATTTCACCAGACTGTCACAACTTCTCAAATATGATGGACAGTGGCTTAGCCACTTTATCTACCAGTTCCCCCTAGACTTGCAGATGTGTCTCATCAGGTTCCATGGACTTGTTTACCATCAGGCTCCTTAGATGTCCTTGAACCTGCACATATCTATGCACAATGTCGCAAGGCAGCCCTGGCCTTAGGACAGGACAGCTGTTTTTCACCCAAAATTAGTCCCATCTGTGAGCAACATCAGTCCTGAATGCATGAGCTTCCATGCCGCCTCAGTGAAAAGCTTCATCTCATGCAGGGATAGGAAGATGAATTAGTTAATTATGTAAAGTGCTTTGCAGATGAAAAGTGACATCTGAGTACCAAGTATTACTATTAATAACAAAACATATACCACCTACCAGGTATTATTTCTTCTTTTTCCCTTAAAAATATATTTCTGAAGTTCAGATGACACCAGTAAAAGTCAAAAGGAAAGCATAAGATTTTCCGCAAAGAGGTATTTCAATCTAAGCAATCCAAAATTTCAGAGGACCCCACTTTCCTTTGTTCTGCCTGTATTACCATTTTGGTAACACAATGTTCCAGTACCAATATCAAATCCTAACAGATCACAAGTCTTGCATAAAAATCTGCACTTCTGTATTCTGGTCTTCTGTGTAGGCACCTGTAGCATACTGTTCAAAGTCAAGGAATAAATCTCTGTAAGGTTAAAAACATGCTTGATTCCTCTTCAGCAAATCAGTTACATACATAGTTAAAGCAGACATTTCAGGCTTGAGAAAGCTGGGACCCAAATTCTTGGTGGAGGCCTAGTTTTACTAAAAGCCAGAGGGAATGGGAAAGAGACGGAGAGAAGAAGTTTTCTCTTGAAAATTCAACCTCACATGAAATTCCAGACTGTAGTATGTGAAATGAGAGGAAAAAACTGAAATAGGGACTTTTGTGCTGTACCAATCAGGGCATAAACAACACTTCAGACTTGTGTTGATATTTAAACCTGTTTGATATATTCTTTTTGGGTCATTTCAAAGCCAAACCTCAGTGTCAAAAGCAGATGGCCCTTACCAATTTTGGTCTATTATAATATTTCAAGAGAAAAATTCCAGGTGTTTTGTGAGATAACAGGTAAGTTACAAAATCTAGAAATGTGTGTTAATAAAAAAAGGATGCGTATACGGCAGTCGAGGCCAATATTAATTAAACAACTCGAAACACTGCAGTGTGTTTCTGCAAGGTGGAAATAGTTTGTTTTGCATGCACTATACAGCAAGGCAAATGTAATATATTTTAAGAATGAAGCAATTTGTTGAATACAGATCTTTGTCCTCTTCTCTTCCCACTCCCCCCTTCACCCCCACCTCCACCTTTTCTTCCCTCTCCTTGCACAAAATTTGAAGGCATTCACATAAAATGACTCTTAGGAATACCACACAGTTTTATTTATGATAAATTTATTATAACAAGGATGCTCTCTGTCATTGTCTGAGAGATTTATTTATTGCATCACACTTTTGAAACTGCTGATATTGATTGCTTCAGGAGTTTGCCTTAAAGGAAGAAGGGGAGAAAAATAACTGCAAAAAATGCCTCATAAATGAAAAGAAAGGGCCATGTTGCTATCAATTATTTCATAATGAGATATGAGAGGAGAATTTTTTAACATTATGTCTAGCATTACAGTTGAACAAACAATATATTTACTGGAAATTACACTCCAATGATGAATGGCTTGTTTTAAAATACGGGCTTCTCTAATGGGGTCCTTTATGAGCAGCAGTGACACACAGTCCAATTCACAATTGTTATTGCATTTCAATCGAAACTGAATTCTGTATTTCTGCCAGAGAATGAGAAGAGTGATTCCCATTTGCAAATATCTCTGTCTTGATGATCCTCAAACAATAACAAATTCTGAGCTGTCCAAAAGTATTCTAGCAATAACTCCATTTGTTAGTAATTCATCCTCTTTCTTCTTTTGCTTTCTTTCTGAGCTTCCAGGTACATTTTCAGTTGCAAGGATTCAATAAAAAGGAACATAATACTAGCTTTTCCCACCACCACCAAATAAGTGCACCCTCCCCCTGCCACCACTTCATCTTATGTAGAATAGGGCATTGAATATTAGTCACTGCAGTTTCTAGTTATGACAGACAGTAATTTACCATTTTATTGTGATTCAGCGCTTTGGACAGAGGCACACATTGCCTGTCATGCTGTGTTCATCACCAACTGTAGAGACAAGCATTTCTTGTCAAATACTAGAGCCCTTATAATGAGGACACCTAGGTGTAACATAAAAGATTCACAGGCAAAAGGACTTCTGATGGAGGGCTTAGAGCCTCTAAAGCAGTGTGAGCTAGCTAGATAATACACAAACTTTAGAAGTGCTACAGGCAGATATTTCGCCCTTACATCTATTAAGCATACCAAAAATGTTATCAACAGAATGATATGTAAACCTTTGTGCAAAGTAGGCAGAGCAATTTATTTGCATTATCTCGCCACCCTGTAGAAGGGATGAAGGAGAAGTGGTGGGTGTGTGTAGGACATGCACAACAAAACTACACATCATAAACCAGGTGTGTGCAAGGAAAGCAAAAAGCTTCTACCTTTCAATGAAGCTGTTAGATGGTCAATGATTTTCATTTGTCTTCATTTCTACTAAGTTTGATTTTGCATGGCAGGTTACAGCATACATGTCATGCAGCTGTCAGGGGGCAGAACACTGACACTTGAGATTGGATTAATCCTCTATCAAACCTAATTGGAAATAATGGACTGGATCCTCAGCTGTGGTAAATGGACACAAACCCAGTGTTTTTAGTGAGGCTGTCCTCTTGTATGTCCATCATAGAGTTTCCCAGGTCGTGTTTTGCCAGTGTAACTGCCTGCCTGTCACTGCCCACATGCTTCCCAAGATTGGAGATGGTCCCTTGAAGCTGCATCTCCTTGGGGTGGCAGCATCCTCTTGGTGAGGTAGGGAAGGGTCTAGACAAAATACGAGGTTGGTGAGGCACTGGTACAGGTTGTCCAGAGAAGCTGTGGATGCCCCATCCCTAGAAGTATTCAGGGCCAGATTGGGCAGGGCTTGGAGCAACCTGGTCTAGTAAAAGGTGTCCCTGCCCATGACAGGTGGTTTGAAACTAGATGAACTTTAAGATTCTTTCCAACTCAAACCATTCTGTGATTCTATGAGGGTTTGCAGAGGATGCAAGCAATACCTCATCTCCTCTGTACAGTGTAGTACAGGTCCAGGGTTTTGCTCAGTGTTGCAGGCAATTTAGTCAGTAGGATGGAGCTGAGACTACACAAGGGACCTGAGAAGTTCAGTGTGATGTCAGAACTACACTTGTCTTCAGACACTTGGCTCCAATGTGTGCTTAAAGCAACCGCTTAAATGTAGTGAGTTCTACACAGACCGGGGGCCTCTGTGAGTACAGCTGCCTCTTGATTTTTATCCCTCTCCCTCTCACCCCAGCCTAAGTTGACTTTGTTAGTGTGAGATTGCAAAGTATCCTTCGAGTGTACACTTCCAAGTGTGAGTAGAGTCATATCTGCCTAAGTGGTCCTGCATACAGACCATGTATTTGCCTGTGTGGGAGAAGACTGAGTGTGAGGTCCATGAGCCATCTTTTACAGCTAGTATTTCCCCTGGATACACCAGAATTGGAAACCGTATGAATAAACCCATGCCAGCTTTTCCCCAACCAAAGGGAAATGTTCTTCCTCAGCAGTTCTTCCCCTGGGTACCCTGTGGGATGTGGGAGTTTCCTCCTCTCTCCTCCAGGTCCTCTGCCCTCCCTTTCCTGGGTTAGGAAGATGGAAGGAACAAAGCTGGATGCAAATGCTGCTGGGTGGAAGTTGTACCATGTGCTTTTATACTTTCTTGTTTGCACAGTAATGTGCGTACATGCATGTTTGTTTGTGCATTGTAATATGCACATTTACAGTCTTAGAAGTTGTGTTACAGGAATCTGTCTCCACACACAGTTCAGCATCTTGTTTGCAGGTGAGGTTATGTTTTCCTTTAATGGTAGTTATAAACACAACCATTTTTAGGTACTAATACTAATTTAGGAAAGCGCAGGTTCTAATAAAGGTAGTTTAAATGTATTTAGAGGCTGAGGAGCCCTCGAACTTTAATATTGCCTGTTTCAGATACACATTTGAATATTAGTGAAGCTAAACTGATTGATTGAATTACTTTAGGGAAGGATGAAACACAAATGCAACATTTTAGTTAGTCTTATTACATTTTCATTTACCTTAAGGGAAATTGTAACTGCTTGAAGACTAGGTATTAAAAGTGCTCAGGTAAATTTTTGCAAAAATTTTGCTTTAGCACTACGTGCATATGTCACATGCTGACATTCATTTGCTAATGCTCTTTCCCATCTTTTGTCCCACCCCTCCTAATAAAGAAAACAATATGTGAAATTGAAAAATGGTGCTCACTGAGGGGTTTAAAGACATTTGAAATTTGGAATATATTTTAAAGGTCAATTTCAGCTGTAATTATGTTATAATGGTGAAGCTTTTAGAGAATGCGAATCACAAGATTAATACGTTGCCAGACAGAAAGTGGCAAAGACTCTATCTTGTGCGTGAGTGAGTACGTGTATGCGCATGCATGTTGCAAGTGTTGAAACTTACAGGCTCCAGCAATTCCTCAGAACAGCTTTCAGAAATACAAGGAACACCACTACACGTTGTACATGTATAACATTTCCACTGATACCAAGACCCTCGCACTGAACACAGGCACATACATTTAGTCCTGGAACAGGGTTACAAATTTGCTGTTCCAGTTACTGGCAATAGTACTATCAGCTGATCCTCACTGGAATTGAGAATCCAGTGTACAAGGTGTTGTATGGTCAGAGAATAAGACCCATAAAACTACTCATGCACATTTACTTAGTCAAGACAAAGGGAGCCTTTTCTTGCATTTTGAGAGGAATTAGATATGTCATTACTTAAAATGAAATATTCTGATTTACAATGAGTATCTATGCCAAAAGCCAAACATTTCAGGCTTATTACATTCTCAGACGAGTGCTTTAACCACAGGATCATCTATGTAGCTGTCAGATGCTTTATTGGCTCATTGTATGGTCATTGTTGCCTGATAACTTTATGTGCCTTAGTTTACTCAATCAAAAACAGAAAACTCGGAGCCATGACAATGCTAAACATCACACAGGTTTTCAGCTCTTCTAGAGTGAGTTGTGTAAGATGCTCCAGATCCTCTGACGGAAATTACTGCATAAAGTACGGAGAAGACTTACTCAATGTAGCCAACAAATATTTTTTGTTACAAAAAACACACTGTTGGAGGCAATCCTACCACTCCATGAATGACATTATTCTGAAAACTCAGTCCTGGCTTTTCACTGGAGCCTGGTACATATGGACACTTTCATCCAAACAAAGTTTTTCAGCCCTCTGGCGTTTTTTTTTTTTTGGAAACCCAAGCCTGACAGCACATTTCTAAGATGGAAAGAGCCACAAGGACGGATCAGAGCCTGAGCACGGAGAGGAGTGTTCACATTTCCTGGCTGTAGCTACCTGAAGCAAACCCTGTGAAATCTTGAGGCTTCTGTGTACCTCTATTCATTACATAAAAGTGGTATTCCAGTCCTTTTTATTTTGCACTTTACAAGTCAGGGAAAGATATCTGAGCTTGTTTTGTTTTAAGTCCAGTAGAGAAGAATGGGCAGGCAAAGAGTGTGGATTATCCAACTAATTCTAGGTGGGTATCCAGGTTGTTGTTGCTCTCTTCTCGCTTCATAGGAAAGATAAGTGACAAGCACAGGGTAGGCATCTAACTTTTAGGCACTTAATCCTTAGATAAGCTTCAATTGCATGCTACTCACTCCATTCACATTTAAATTAGATGCCTAAAGATCCCAGGAAGATGTTAAGTTCCTGTCTCCCCAGCGACAGGGTGAATATGAAAGCAGACCCCCAGAGACCCCCACAGCATGGGGTGTGATTGCTCAAGAATCTACAAGGCACCTGGCCACTGCAGCTAGGCAAAATAAAATAATAAACCATAAGGTGATGTATACTGAGACAACTAGTCATTTATGAAAGCACATCATAAGTAGTATATTTATAATATTAATTAAATGTCTGCAACTAAAATTATTTATAATAGAGATGTGAGAACTCAATAGACTATTAGTGAAATCGACTTGTTTCATTCCAGAAGGACTGGACAGAGACTTATTACACTGTATATAAAAGTCTTAAAGAGTTGCTGGCTTAGAAAAGTTTCTTTCCAAGATGTCTTCATAAAAATAATGAATGTGTTATAGAGCACAGCTTATGAGAGAAAGCCTAGTTTGTCTTGACTCCTCTGTGATATATATCCCATATAAACAAAGAGAAAAAACCTTAAAAGTTGTATTCTAATGAAATAATAGCACACAAAATTAAAGAGTGCTCCAGAAAACCTACACCCTGGTATCTCTTGGCTTTGAATTTCTCCATAGCATGTAAAGAAAAGAGCAACTGAAGGCCAACAGGTTACTGTCTTTATGGGCAACAATGCCTACTTCTCTACCTGTAAATACAACAGTCCGGGATACTGGCATGTATCCTGCCCTACAGTTTCTCATGATACTGAACCATTATCATTTTCCTTGACAGATTTTGCCTGTGTCTAGACTGGTCCTTACATGAAAGCCTCTCTTATGTCAAGGACCATTCCCAAAAGTAGTGTGAAAGAATTTCTATCAGCTTTGTCTCCTTCCACTGTACTCTGTCCTCCACTGTGTTTCCAGCAGGCTTTGTATGCTCATGGGCGCTGATACATCCTTATGCCACACCTCACAACATAAGCACATCCCCTAATTTCTAGGTTTTGCAAACACTGGTCTATTAAATGGGGGTTTTCTCCTGCTATCCTGAGCAGAGCCCATACAAATTAACAGACTTATTTACTGTGAGTGTGATCAGACTATGTCAGTTGGTGGTGGTGATAGAGAATGGTGCCCAACCCTACTTTATTTAGCCGTGAAGACATGCCCAGTACCTCTGTTGGTGGTTGAGGGAAGGATTAGTTTCCAGCAGCTAAAAATCCCTATCTTTGAGCACAGATAACCTTTTCACTTCCTTCTCCAACTGTGATCTTGAGCTTGGAGACTCAACAGCAGGTTACTAAGGACTTGTAAGATCATTCTTTTTTCATACAGCAACATTTACTCACAGACCACTCCGCTGGACAAGACAAGAAATTATCAGGGAGAGAAAGAAGAGGTGGTAAGGGCAGTTATTATCACCTGTTGCTTTTGTGATTTGGATCCCATTTTATGAGACTATGAACAATCAGCAGCCAGCTAAAATTAAAAATATAGCAGGTCAATGCCAAACTCCATTGTTATAGAATTTAATTGTGATTTTCTTCTCCTCTTCTTTTACCTTCCTTTCTGACTTTTCTTTGAAATGATCATACCCTTGTTGCTTCTTTGTCCTCAAGGTCATGCACTGTTAAGACTTATTTTCACTCAATATACATTGAAGGGTAAATAAATCCAGTGAAATCAAGTCCCTCCATTCCCCTCAAGGAGGAATTTTGCACCCGGTGACTTCTCCTGGTCCTCTTCCTTGCTGTTGTCCATTTAATAAACATCATAGCAAGGCAGTGTCTCTTTAACATCTCCCTTCAGATTCAAAGACTTTGCGCTGCACATTAAAGGTTTGAAGCCACAGGGTGTGCCAAAAGCTGGGTCACATACTTTGCTATGAGGTTCCTACTATCTCAGCTTTGTCTATAAAGGGCAAATGGTCAGTCATCTTCCTGAGAGTTAATGGAGCATTTCTGCAGCAAGTGGAAAACTGAAAAAGTTTAAAAACAGTGGCTTATTACCTCAGTCAGCCAAAATTCTACTGGCCCATCACCTGCCTAGGAGTCTTCATTTTCTTTTATTTATTCTCCAAGATTTTTTTCCTTAGCATTTTTTACAGTTTTCTTGTAATTCTATTGCTTCAGTTTCAAGTCCGCACTCCTTTCCAGTTCTCCAGTTATAACATTTTGAACTTTAAAACTAAAACTAGGATACCTGCCTAACCTAAGTAGGTTTCTAAGCTCTTTGTAGGAAGTAATTAAATAAATCTGAACAATTCTGAAAGTTTAGGTTACTGGAGGCACAGTGTGCCTGAGCGGTCTGATATTTAATTAGTGGCAGAGCTAGAAAGAGAGTCTGGGAGTCCTGACTCCTCATTTTTTGATTTGATGACCTGATGTTTTATACAAAGCATAGGAAAATATGGAACAGACTATCCCTCTCCCTATCCCTACTCATCTTATTTTAATTACCTGTCAATATTTATGTACTTTATCAATGCCAGATACCCCATCATAGAATCCTAGAATTAAAGAATGTTAAGGGGTTGGAATGGACCTCAGAGATCATCTAGTCCCACTCCCCCTGCCTTGGCAGGCATGATCAGATTGCTTAAGTCTTCATCCAACCTGGCTTTGAACACTTCCAGGGCTGGAGCATCCACAGCCTCCCTGAGCAACCTGTTCCAGTGTCTTACCACCCCCACATCAGAAAACCTCTTCCTAATATCTAATCTAAATTTCTCTTCTTTCAATGTATACCCATTATTCCTTGCCCTTTCACTACAGTTCCTAAGCCCTCTCCAGCTTCCCTGTAGACCCCCTTCAGATACTGGAAAGTTGCTATGAGGTCCTTATGCAACCTTCTCTTCTCCAGCCCCAACTTTCTCACCCTACCTTCACACAGAAGGTGTTCCAGTCCTTTTGTCAGCTTCCTGGCCCTCCACTGGACTTGCTCCAACAGTTCTGTGTGCTTCTTATGTTGGGGACACCAGAACTGCAAGCAGTACTCCAGATGGGGTCTCACAAGAGCAGAGTAGAGGGCGGGAATCACCTCCTTCAACATGTTGACCATGCTTCTGTTGATGCAACCCATGACATGGTTGACTTTCTGGGCTGCAAGAGCACCCTGCCAGCTCATGTGACAAGCTGCCCTTATCACTTCTCCACCCAGCCTACAAGTGTGCCTGGGATTGCCATGACCAGGTGTAGGACCTTGCACTTTGCTTTATTAAACTTCATAAGGTTTGTTCAGGCCTGCCTCTCAAGTCTCTCAAGGTCCCTCTGGATGGCATCTCTTTCCTCCAGTGTATCAACTGTACCACACAGCTTGGTGTTGTCAGCAAACCTGCTCAGGGAGCATTTGATCCCTCTGTCTATGTCATCAGCAAAGGCGCTGAATAGTATCGGCCCCAGCAGCGATCCCTGAGGAAGATCATTCATCACTGGTCTCCACATGGACAATAAGCCATTGACCAACAATCTGTTCTGGGCAATGCTCTGTGATACTCTGATTACCCTATAATACTCCGTCGTCTGGTCCTAACCTTTCCCTTGAAATATACAGCCCTGCCTACTACAGCATAGGAGTGGGTTATTAATGATATCAAAAACTCACCTTCAGTTACCTCAACCAGTGGGTCCAGACAAATAATTCAATACTTTTCCTTTCTCCTTCAGCAGAGGCATTGAATCACAAAATAGTTTGGGTTCAAAGGCCATGCAGTCCAATGCCCCTGCAATGAGGAGGGACATCTTCAAGTAGATCAGGTTTCTCAGAGCCTGGTCTAACCTGACCTTGAATGTTTCCTGGGAGGTGGCTTGTTGAGCATTTCAGGACTCCTTGCTTGTGATGGGGTTTGCAGGCACATCTGGGCTGATTTTTATGCCAATCTGTGCCTAAGGTTTACATTATTCCTAAATCACTGCTAAGCACACACCTTTTTTGGTCATCCTGACAAGCTTAAATTTGTCTCTGACTTCAGGTAGGGGTAATAACTTACGGTGTACATTCATAATCCATGTAATGTATGTCATACAGGGAATATGCACATCCCTTTCCTACATACTTATATAGCTCCTAACATGTTGCTTCCTAGATTAAGCTCTTCTGCTCTCTTTTGTATACCTGGGAAGGACTAGGGGCCAGATGAAGGGATGGGGAGATGGCACTGCCATGATCAGAAGAGCATAGGTCTGTAGATTCAGGACATTTGCACACATTCTTCACATCTTCACGAAGACACATTTTAAATTACCTTGCCCACAGTTGCAAAGGAAGATGTAGCAGAGCTTGTGACTGTTTTCCTGCTACTACTTCATGAGGTGTCTCCTTACAGGTGGGGACAACCTTTACCTGCTCCATTCAGGTATTTTGCTACACCTGGGGGCAACCAACCCTTGCACATACTGAATCCGCTTGTCTCATTCTCTGTGCTGTTTCTAGTGTTCATCATCCTGCCCCATGCTGCCATCACTCTGACTAATTAATAAGTGAGTCATCTTCTCCTGTGGCCTCGAAATGCATTCAAGCTGTCAGTGGGACATTTATTTACTTATTTTGTTCTGGTTAAAGGCCTCCTCTCCTAAACAATGAAAAGATAAACAAAATCAACTCAGACAAGGTTATTTCACATTCCTAATTTCCAACACTTTTTATTTTTCCAAAGTCCCACAATGATTGTTCATGTTTTTCCCCCTACCCTCTCCTACCTGCTAACAAAAAAAACAAAATACATTTTCGAATCAAGATAAAGCCATCAAAGAACTAACTAAACATGATTAGAAAGGACCTCTCCTTAATGGGAAAAAAATCATGATTTAGACCTGGCTCTTTTCCAAATATCCCTGTGCAATCAACCAAAGAAACACATTTTAGAAAACAGAATTGTAAAAGTAACTTTGAAGAATTGGTTGCCATGGAAACAGATCTGTAAATACTTAACTGCAAATATTAAGTGACACAGTTATATTCCAGAGCCCAGGATGCTTTAAAAGGATAGCAAATTTCACCCAGAGATTTAAATAATCAACTCAGTCGGGCTTTGATTTTTCTTTTTTTTTCCCTTCTCCTTTCTTTTTTTTCCACACTATTTGGTGCAATTGCATCCCTGTTCTTAGGCATGTGTGATAATGGAAATGCCAGAACTATTTTATAAAAGAGAGTCCTGATCTTTCATAACATGGAAGCAGAGGGGGAGGATGTGGTACTAAACACAAAGTCAGAGCAACCTGTGGAGTCTGAAAATATAGCTCAGACTCACTCTGTTTCCCTGTAACTGCACAGTCAGAAGAAAGCATGATTGATTGTGGTTTTTCACTGCAAGAAAAACCACAAACGACCAGCAATTTCTTGCCATCTGCCAGGGAAGAATCAGATGCAAGGAAATAAAAGGGCTATGGGCAATTTTAATTTAAACAAGTGGGTGCATTTATGTTGTGCCCTCACCTTAAATCTTTGCTCAGATTTAACTCACTCCTGGGTTCACCAGTACATTTCAGGACCCAATTCCTGTTGCCTTGTGGAGTCAGAGCCCCTCTCCTTTGTTGTTATGGGGCATCCATGCCCTACATACTTATCTGGTCCAATCAAGAAGGTGACTTCATCTGAAAGCTTCAGGTGTTTGAGGGGCAAAACCTCACTCCCCATGCTGAAATCATAAATGTCGACAGCACTGGTGTTTCTTCCTGGGAGATCAGTGAGGGGTGGCTGCTGACAAACGTTTCCCTGGCTGCAGGCACTGATTGTGGAAGAGTTTTGCAAGCCTGCTTTCCCAATATTTTGAAAGATTGAATTTTCAGATATACTTCAAAATGTCTACATGTCCTCCCCAGCCCTTAGAGAGGTGAGGTGAGTCATCAGTGCCATAGTGCAAAGGACACCTTTAGGGATGGCTATGACCCAGTGCATGAGAACACTGTGAAATGTGGTTATATACCTAGTCCCATCAGACGCCACTTAATAGCCTGTTCATCTGTTTGAGGTTTTGGCAATATAGGTTTTGCTGCAGTTTTAAGCACAACACATGCAGAAGCTGACTGCAGGTTAATTTAACCTGTAGAAATCTTTTGGGCAAGGTGATCCCTCTCTGGCTTCTGACAGATTGTGCTAAGAGACTATGAGCTTTCTTACACTGCTAAAGTAACATATGGCTTTTCCAGAGTAACAGGCTAGGAGAGAGGAGAGGATATTTTCCCACAATAACCCTGCTGTTGGATTTGAACCAGGGATCCTCACTGCTGAGCAACAGCCTGTGAGTATCTGCAAACATGGTTTTAGCTGTAGCTTTAGGAGGACCTTTAATAATCCACTTGTTTTCATCATTCTGGTTGGGTTTGAGGTTTTCTCTTCCCTGTGGGCTGGCTATGTTATCCTACAGAAAGCTGAACAGTATTATCCTTTAAGCTGATTTTTCTGCCCAGCTTAGGAAAAGAAGGGACAGGCAAAGGAAGGAAAAAAAACATAGAGGCCAAGAATGCAATAAAAATGAAAGGGGACAGAGAAATGCAGTTTGAAAGGAGCTCTGATCTCCAAAGTGATTACCTTTTACTTACACATTTTGTTTGCTGGAAGTCTGTACAGCTGTAAGAGATTTCTGTCTCCTAGGTCTAGTCTTGGGGTTACAAAACTGAATAGTGAAACACAGATAGATAGATAGATAAACTTAGATATAGATAAGTTGGCAATCAATTTATATATAGAGAGATACCAATTTTTTATCATTGTATTTATCTCATATAGCTGTAAAGTTCCCACCTGGATCTCTCTTCTGCATAGCCTGCCTATCTCTGTATCTCACATATGCGTCATCTGTCTGGAAACCTCTGAGAGAAACCTGTGTGATCTTTGTGGAAGGAAATTGAGGGAAAGTACATTTTCCTCTGCCTTTCTTCACTTCCTCCTGCTCCCTTCTCTGGGTGCATGCTTCAAGGAGATGTGTGTGTGGCAGGCAGAACCCTGCACAGGGCAGGGAAAGGAGAGGTGGCTCTCATTTGCAAAATCTGCGGTGTTTTCATCCTTGGCATGGTGGTGAAGGGGTGGGGGAGAGAAAGGAGGTATGGCATGTCACTTCACTTTATCACTGCCTGGGCTCTCGCCTTGTCATTTGGCACTTGCCATGAATCTAAAGAGAGTTTGGCCTTAATAACTTCACACAAGTACTGCATTGCCAGTGACTTTAGAGACGGGTGACAGCAAGCAAGGAATTATAATGAATTGCTGCAAATGCCTTCTTCACTCAAATTACTGTTATTTTCCTCTGAGGCTGCAAGCCTTCCAACATCAGGATTTTGGTGGTTTTGCATCTAGAGAGACAGACAT
>NW_008680963.1:0-7658 GCF_000695815.1 Acanthisitta chloris | reverse complement strand
ACATTTATCCAGATTGGACTGTGAAGGTCCCCTTCTCCACTGAGGACCATGTCACCTGCCCGTTTGGCCATCCGAACAGGTATGCCCTACCAAAGATGTTCTCAAACATCATGCCCGTCTTCGTCAGGGCAGCTATTTTGGTCTCAGTATAGTGGGCAACTCTTCCTGCAAGCATTGTTTGTCTGCTCAGCACCCAAAGTGCCTGCAGCTGGTGCCTCAGGAAAGCACATTCAGGTCAGCTGTCACTGTTGCATATAAGTAGATTTGGTTTAGTCAGTCTAAGGTACATTCGGGTTCTGGTTATTGCAGGAAAGAGGGTAAAGGTTACCCAAATACGGCATGTCTTCTTTTAGATAGGTGCTAACGGCCAGTACATGTCCAGAACGTGGCTAATGGCCATTTTGCACTTCTCCATCAGTCACTATTATTTTATTTAACAGATATTTTGAGCAGTAGTTAAGCTATGCAGTCCTTGGTATTTCTAAGAAAAAATGTTCAATATCTGCACAGAAATCCCCTTGGTGCTAACACACAGCCAAACTCTCTGTCTCAATGCTCATCCTGGAGACATCTTTACTAGGGTTCAGGACATAGCTGAGGGCAGGAGAGTCTTGTTTTGTCATTGCCCATTCTGAACAGAAGAATGGAGGTGATACTGTGTTATGTCATCTCTGTGCATGAGTTCAGGTGATTTAAGTTGTGGTATGCAGAGAGCAAAGTATACATGCTACACAAAATCAAGAATTGCCTTCAGTGAGGTGTGAAAGGAGAGCTGTTAGGCAGCCACTTTGTGCAGCTCTGCAAAGGTCACTTCTGCTCTGGCAGACCATCTTCCAAAATCACTAGAGCAAATGGGAAGAATTATTTTCACTGCCCTGTTCTTGGTTACTATTTGGGAATACAAGCTAGTTTCTGCACATGAGTCGAAAGTATAACTCTAAGTGCACTTCAACCTCACCAACTTTAGGTATTTAAAAGATTCGACAAAGAGTTCTGATTGAGACCACTGGTCAACTGAACTATTGCACAGTTCAGGCAGCATAACACCCTGCCTCAGTGTAACCATCCATACAATGAGGTCTTGCTTCAATTATTCAGTATCTAGATCAGTTTTTAAAGATATTATTTGTGTTATTGCCCGTGTTACTTGTTTAGTTAGCAGCTATCATATGTCAGGATCAACTGAGCGATGGTAATGCATGGCAGAAATATTTCAATGATGCAGGGAGTTTAGCATTTTAAAAAAGTGATGTCTGTCATTCAAGCCTATGTTATCTTGAAGGTGCACACCTGCTGCTGCTGGGTCTCAGGTTCATTGAGGACAGGCATGTGATCTTCTGTTTTCACTGGAAATGAGCTAGTTTTTGTATGAGGTGTCCAGTTACAAAGTCCTCTGAGAAACAGGGGACTGAAGAGCAATATTATTAAAGAGTGAGCTATTTCAGTAAAGGCCTTGAGATCAGTGCACTTGCATTTTCCAAAATCCAGTGTGTCTCTGAATTGCCACTGACTTCGTTACTGGCGGGAAGTCTGTTGCTGCTGGCTCTGCAGTGTCAATGCAGTTAGAGGGACACTGCCAACATGCACTAACTCCTCCGGAACAAAATGTGAATTACAAGTAGTTTCAGGTGCTATGTTTGCCCTTGAGTATCCTTTGCTGAGTTCTGATGTCTCACAAACATGTTTGAAATGCCTTTCCTTCCCTTGCCGCATTGTTAAAGCCCAACAACGGACTGTTGCTGAAGGAGTGTTGCAAAGTCCATCCCTGGTAGAAGGGCGATAGTTTCATTTTGTCAGCTTCACTATACTATGCATCATGTGCTTTGTCAATACATTTATCAATTAAATTTCAAAGTGAGGAAGGCATCCTCAGGCAGTATCAGTACCTGCATCCACTGCTGGCCTTTGTCAGCAATAGAACATGCTGCCTGGATCCACAAGCTCTCCCTGCACAGCCATTTACAGATTATGAAGCATGGCATGTTTATTTGTTTACTGTTAGTGTTCAGATCACAATTGAATTTGTCGGTGTTAGCAGTTAAGAAAATCTTTATTTAACTTGGAGGTGATTAAATGTTACTGGTGCCATCTTACAGGTACAAGATATTGCAGTTATTTCTGTCCATGGCTCGAAAATCAGTAATGAACCTCAATTTTCATCTGCAACGGTCCTGTACTACTGTAACCACACTGGATGGAAGCGTAGCTATGTGTCCTAAAGTTATTGTGCTACCAACAATTATGAGTTGCCAACCGTATTTTGGGCTTCTTGTGGCTTCTTTTGCATGCAGGGGTGGCAGAGCTAACTGCACTTATTTGATGAGTTATATCAGGTCAGTTGACAGAGGACTGTTGATTGTGTTTATCACCAAAATCTCTAATACAGGAGCTATGCACTAAGCACTGTGATCTTAATACATCCAGATCAGGTGTGAGCACACAATCAAGTTACATCAGTGAACTAGCTAGCTCTGCTACAATGTTCAAGTTTTAACATTAGTTTTATGTAGAAGAATAACAAATAGATTTTCTACAACTGGACATTAATCCCAGATTCTATCTGAACCCTAGGTTCAATCTGAAACTTTTTGAAACACAGTTAAAACATCAAAAACATCAAAGACTTTTGAAACACTAGTATCTAGGATCAGCACTTTATTTCATGGGCCTAATGCTTTAGTGATCCTTTAGCTGGTGCATGTTCCTGGATTGCTGTAATGCTACACCAGGCACTTATTTAAAATAGTTAAACCAAACACCATTATTCCTTTAAGAAGGCAAGAGACTCCACTTTATTTTAAAAATTCCTAAGTGAACTAAACAGAAATGGAAATGTCCTCATAATCTTCTGCCTTGCTCTAACAAAACAAACCTAAATAGGAAAGCTGATTTAAGCAATTACAGTTTTGTCAACATTAGGTTTTGTTTGGAATTGGAATGAAAAGGCAGAATATCAAAACCCATCTTGGCAGAAGGAGTTCTAGAAATGCTGAAACGTTTGAGTCTGACATCTTTGATTGAAGAAGAACATTTAGACTTCTCTCAAATTGAAATTCAATTTCCAAGCGGCCAGACCTGAGCTGTCGTGGTGCCTCGGGCAAATGCTGTGGATGGAGGGCACCATGGGATTTGTAGCCTGGCAGGGGAGCCCAGCCCTGTGAAGGATGGGGATGTAAGACAGCTAAACTATTGCTCTCACAAGAAATGGCTCTCAGCACTATTATTTGAATTGTGGGAAGATTCCACTTTCATCAGAAGTCTGTCAATTATCTTTCTTCAAAAAAACAGAAAATTATCCCCATTTAAAGGAGAAAATAATCTGTGAGTTTAGCAGAGAAAAGGGGACATTTGTCCTAAAACACATTCTTGAAAGGTAGAATTAAGTGTTCTTTCTGCACATAATTTTGAAGAGTAAGGGGAAAAAAACACAAAGCCACAAAAAACCCCAACCAAACACACACACACAAAGAAATCTCCATGGTTTATCTGATGTGATGTTTGTAATATAATTTAGTTTGATCAGTGTTCTCCCATGAAGAATCTCCTAGTTTATTAGATTTTGAGACATTTATGGCAGGGATCATGACTTAGTTTCTGTTGCATAATTTACAATTATGTGTTATTACTCATTAAATGCAATAATAGTAATGAATGCAGTCCTCAGGCTTGAGAAAATTCAGTGACTAAACAAAGCGACTTCAGGTTGCTTTGTTTAGTAAGATTTTGTCCCCCGCAAAAGAAACCCCAAAAAACCCACCCTGATGTTTCATAAACAAACTGAAAAAGGAGCTGATCAGTATTCCTTACAAAGTGAGAAGCTTCAGATTTGTAAATGCACTTCATATACAATTACATGTCCTGAATGTATTAGTTTGGAAGGAGAGAAGGAGCTGTATTTCATGTCCATGAGGTTCTTGAATTTAGAAGAAGAGCAGTAGTGGCAAGTGGATTACAACATCTGTCTAGTTAAACACCTGTCTTCTTTATAGAGGAACATTTCTGTACCCCTCTTTTAATTCCTTTTCTAAGGAATTCATCTCCTTCCTTCCTGAAAGTGGTAAAAAAAAAAACCAAAAACTACCATGATGACTTTGAGCTGTGCATTGTCCTCTTCTACCTTCTCCATGTTGGGTTTGCTAGGTTTACACCACCACACAGAAAGATTCTTGGTGACAGTGGTGCTAGAGGTGGTTGGTAATTTTCTAAGAAGGAAGAAAAAGAGTTAAACATATAACTTGGTGAACTCCACCTCATTCCTCTAGTACCTCAGAGAAGGAGAGGAGAAAGTTAAAAAAGACTGTGTGAAGGGATTTTAAGGAAATGACAAATGGATGAGTGACTTTCAAAAGAAACTGAGAGATGTATTTGTGAGGTTCAAGAGAAAGAGAGAGGCATAAAACCAACTTTCTCTTCATCATCTTACCCCATTATTTTGATGAAGTCCCATCATCCATAAGGAATGGGGAAAGATGAGCTTGCTGTTGGGAGGGCAGAGCAGGGACACTCAGTCCTAGATGGAAATCAGGCAGAGGGAATGCTTGGTCAGCTTAGCTTTGAAAGAAAAACAGAGAAGCCAAGAGCCAGAGAGAGGAGGAGAGACAATCTTGGATGCTTTGTTAATTGAAAAGTAGCACAGCAGACCCTGTACTTGATGTCACTGACACAAATTTCAAGCCTTTCTTTCTCAAAGAATATCAGGGAAGGAAACAAGAAAGGCAGAGGTGACCTTCAACCTTTCCCTCCCTAAAGAGCAGAGGGAAAGGGCTGTCAGATGCAAGGAGGTCAGAGGAGCTCTGACTGTTACCACCCACCACTGGGAGAAAGGCTCACCTCTGCTTGTGTTTTGAATAGCAGAAAAAGATCTTGATGGAAACAGAACATATTACATATCTTGCTGTAATGGATTTTGAATGCCTTTATTTTCCAGCAGTGGCAATAACTTTCTGTTGGTATCAAGACATCGCAAGCTAAAGAGAAAGAAATATTTCAACTGACAGCACATGGGGTCAGGAAATAATTCTCCTGCTTTGTGTCTAGGTTTGCATAGTTGATCCTGTGAAACATGGAGGTGAAATGGGGCAAACACCATCCACCATCTTCCAAGGCAGTGAGAAAGACCAGCACTTTAAATCTCAGTGCAACAAATTCTGTTGTCTCTTTTAATATACGTAATATTTCACCTGTAGAGACATCAACCAAAACCCAGAATGTTTAATACAGAAGTAGATAAGGTCTACTGTTGTTTGCCATGCTTTATCTCATCCTTGGCTAGAACGAAATCTGATTGGTGGTGTAAATCCAAATTCCCCAACTGAGAATGCTTGCTGACAAATTGGAGAAGAAATTAACTGAATGGATAAGTCTTATTTCTAGCCCCCTTTATATGCTGAAATGCTATGAAACATACCATAGCTAGTTCCTTGTTACCCCTCTCCCACCTTGGTTTCTAAGGACTGTTCAACTAACTTCAGTTCATTACAGAATATTTGGGGTTGGAAGTGTCCTCTGGAGTTCAGCTAGTTCAGCACCAGGAGGGGTCAGATCTGTTTTCAGTTTAGAAGATAAACTACCAGAACAAAGAGATGGGAGCCAGTTACACTTTGCTGATTGTGTTTGTGATTAGTAAAGAGCAGGTTTCCTTGTCACATATCCCACACTTCATTTGGAAAAGAAAAATGCTGGTGTTACTAAAACAGAATTTCTGCCTTCCTATTCCTGTTAAATGCAGGATCTTGTCAGACAGCTTCAGATACTGAAGTACATGATTTTTCAAGCAAAGGGTATACAGTTCAGAGAGAAAGATTAGGTATGGAGTGCAGGAGCTCATATCTAGAATCACAGAATCATCAAAGTTGGAGGAGATGCCTAAGAGAATCAAAGTCCAACCATTAATCTGCCACTCTGCTGTAACCCCTAAACCATATCCTTCAGTGCCAGATCCAGACACTTCTTAAACACTTCCAGGGATAGTGATTCCACCAACCTCCTTGGGCAGCCTGTTCCAGTGCCTGACCATCCTAACAGTGAACAAACTTTTCCTAATATCTGAATACATGCTCTTCATTTGGGTTTTGGCTGAGATATAAGAAGATATATGCCTTGGCAATTAACAATAGCTGATCCCAGAGATGGTGGCCTCAGACTCCTACTTTTAGGAATGTAGTTAGTTTGTTCAGTGGAGGCAGCTATTAGCATGGCCATGTCTTCTGTACTTGTATGATCTTTCCCAAACTCACCTGTGGGGCTCAAAGAGACCTGAGGCTGCTTTTGTTTTCCTTGGCAGTCTGAGGAGGACGGTGTTCTCTGGAATTCCTCACATTAAACTTTTTCTTTGACACCTTGGGATCCTGAAAAACCCTGAAACTACTTCTGTGCTTCACCATCAGTGTTGTTTTCACTGGACATGTGAATTTCCTATCTATTGTCCTACCAACAACAGGAAATTACACATATCTTGGCATTTTACAAGAAAAAGCTCCAAAGCATTTCATGGTTTTACAACTGTGTAAAGCTACAGATGCTCAAAAGTGATGAAGAACCCCTAAAAATCATAACACTGATCAGCTTAAAAACATCACTTCATTTTCTTTTTTCTTTTTAACAGTTATGTTTGTGACTTCATTTCTCTTGTAGTTTTCAAGTCTTCAGGGCTCAGGATTTGGTTCATATTTTCAAGATTTTGTTGTTCACAGCAATTCGTGTCTGCAAAGGTATTTATTTTTTAACTGAAACCTGTGATTAGTATGCATAACAGCAGAACTCTGGGAGGAGCCATGGATCAACAAAAAAAATCCTGACACTCAAAGCAATTGCTGGAGTTGGTAATATGGATTCATTACTGCTGTTCTAGCATCTTCTTTGAAACTAGTATGTGTGATTTTAAGAATGTTAGCAATTCAAACAGAAAAAAAGTATTAGAAAAGAAGCCAGTAGCAAACAGCTGACCTGCTATGGCAAAGATGGTTCTTAAACTGTGCAAGGATTTGTGGGAAATTTTTCTTGAGGTATGTACTAGTAATCTCTTTGATGGTTGCATCCCTGGGGAGGATATGTACATCATCAAAAGTGTTCCTGGAGATACTCCTTGTGAGTTCATGAAAGGACTCACAAAATGTAGCATCAATTTTCTTTAGCTCTATACAACCACCCAGACATATTTCAGTTGTGTTTGAAGTGTAAAAGGCAGTGGCCACTCAATGACTCTGGATGGCAGGAGTCTTGGATATATTCTCTCACTGATAAAGAGAAGGGCTTCCTCATGCAAAAGGGCCTAAAAAAGCTGAAGAAGATAAGACAAAACCTATGCCACATGCAACAAAGATTCCTCTGAGAGCACCCAGTGACTTAAGAAAGACCTTTTGAGTTATCAATTCCCTTATGTTGTTCATTGATTTTCTCCTAGTTTTCCGTTATCTTTGTTTTCCTGTTGGTATCTCTTTAATTGGTTTCTGATTACAGATTATACCAGTTACAAACTGTGTCAAAAAATGGAACCAGGTTTCTCTCTGCAGCTCTGGGAAATGCATGCAGCTCTTGATAGTTTTAGGAGGTTCAAACTGAACAAACTGTAGAGAAGGTAAGATAATCTGGTGATAATTGTCAAAGAAAGAATCTGTACAGATTCTTCTCCAAGAAACTACCTTATTTACACTGCCAGG
>NW_008680962.1:109355-123414 GCF_000695815.1 Acanthisitta chloris | reverse complement strand
CCCTGGTTGCAGTGAGGGTTTGGACAGCCTTTCCTGGCAATTGGGAAGTCCTACACAGTGCGTCTATTCATAGGTGAGGCATCCAAAGTTGCTGCAAGAGGGTCCAGCTTTTAGAGTCCAAGTTAGGAAGCAAAAAATAACTTGCAGTTTCTTACTGTTTGTGTGGATAACACCTGGTGGTACTCCCATCCAACCAACCGAGGCCAGGGCTTGGCCAGAGCCCAGGACAGGGGTGGTGGAGTTTCCTAAGACAGGTCATGACTTGGCAATACTTCATGGGCAATTATATAACCAGTACCCAACATATCTCTAAGATATTTTGCAGTGGGCGCCATGGTCTTGGGCAGATATATAGCCTATACAAGGGTCATCTATAAGATACTTCCAGACAGCATGGCCCATGAGAGGTATATAGCCTAGGCAAAGGTTATCTGCTTCTATACATTACATTAAGTGGTCTAATTAACTAACACAAAGGAGCACTGTTCACAAGGGATACAGGATTCATCCATAAGTCAACTCTGGCCCTATTGTTCAGGCCCTAGCATTTCACACACACATATACACCTATGTACACAGAGGGTGCAAGTACTGCAAAGATACAGCCAAAGCATCACTGTGGGTCTAATAAAACCATACCACTTCCTCCTTACATTCACACTGTGTGCCAGAATCTCAGACTAAATTACTGGGACAACAGTAAGTGATTCAAATGAAAAGTGTATATATGCCAACACCATTTAAAATTACTTGCTAACATTTTCTTCCACCGTTTTAATGAAGTTGGCTTGAATCCCTGGAGTTTAAGGTTGTTAGAACTGAAATGTGTCAAACTTATTATATACACAGTTGTTGTTAATGTCTGTTACAAGATACGTGGTCTGAATTAGTATTAAAGTAGACCCTGGAAAACTTGATGACAATTACTACTCCCTTTTGCTTCACAGTTTACATAGGAAAAGGCAGTTCTTTCCTGAAGTGATTTCACTCCAACCAGTGAAGATCTGGGTTCAAGGAAGACCCTGCAGTCTGCGCTACATAGCAACTCCACCATAGCCAAAAGTAGAGTAACTGAACAGAACTGTCCAAAAAATGATGAACATTTGGTTTCATCAACAGCTTTGAGATTTCTGATCCTGAATTCATTAAAAAGCAAAATTAAACATGACATTTAGTTGCTTTGGACTGATCTAACATTCTGTTATGAAATAAATTAGATTACATTTATACATTGCATTGTAACTTACAGGTGATGTCATTAAAAAAACCCCAAACCCAACAAAACAAGCCAACAAATAAAAAATACAAAAAGGAGACTTCCTAGAGTCAAAGTGGCATGTTTTGACATTGTTCAAGCTTTTCGTCCCCGACTCCTTCCAAAATAGCAGCACAGAAATCAATTCATTTTCAGGAAGTATTTGGATTGTGATGAAAACAAAATCAATACATCAGTTTCACCAAGGTTTCTCCAACTCACCCAATCCTACAGTCCAGTTCAGCCCTTGAACCTTCAAAACTCATTCAATGATATTACATTTTACCAGGACTGAAAAAATTGCTCAGATGCCCTGAAGCCTACTTGCACTGTTTCAGAGGCATAAACTCCAGGAGATTTAAAACATTCAGTTATACAGGGTTCATTATCCCACATCAATGCTCCCAGCCACCTTCAAGAATTCTCTTTGCTAACCTTCCTGATGCCCTGTGCCTCCTTTGCAATAACTGATCTTTTTATTGACCTCTTTGCCTGAAAAATATTTCCTGATCATTCACCCAGAGCTTCACAACCAGCCAGACCTTCTCCCTCCTGCAGTTGGTGCTGGGGTGACAGCACAAGTGCTGCTGATTGCGAAGGAGGGCCAGGACTGCAGTCTGTGACTGGAAAAACGTGAAACAGCCAGCAGGGAACAGCATCCCCTGGGAAATCTTTCTTTTATTAGGCAAGAAGGTCATGCCTTTATTAGCCTCCAAAGCTGATGTGCAATTCCCCTTCTAGGCTGGAGGCTGACGTCTATGCATCTGTGGCCTTTTGCTGCACAGCAGAACCTTCTATTTGAAGCGAGTTCTTCCTCTGTACTAATGCACTCATGCTTCACGTAAAGCATATAAGGATGTGCCTCCAGGAGAAAATACACCTTTTTGTTTAAAGCTATTTTCCCCATAACTGCCACTGCAGATAAGCTTTTTCTTTTCCTGATTTGGGCGAGAACTGTTGGTGGAAGGCACTTTTGTAGCTTGCATGATCTGCAGCTGCTTCTGGCTGGTAGATGTCTGAGCTGCTGAAATAGAAGAGCCTTTCCCCTCCACTCTATTTCCTCAGCCCAGTGCCTGGACTGCTGTGGAGTATAAAGTGCCTTCCTATATCATCCCATGCAATCTGTTAGGTATCACAATGAGGGCAAGAGTTGTATACCACTCAATCATCTGATACATGTCTATGTGGAGGAAATTCCTCCCCTACAGAGCTGGGTTTAATTGGATCTTCCTGCTCCAGAGGTTACATCACAGCATCTATTTGCTATGCAGTTCTGACAGAAGAGAGGCCTTGCTGCAGTGAAGTCCAGTCAAGTTCACTCCCAGTCTCAGGCACCATGACTTTGGCAGCCAAGATAGAGGCTGCATTTCTAGATGCCCCATGACGTGCCTGTGAAATACAAAAGCCAAGCTAATATTTCCAAGGGCTTCAGCAAATCCATAGTCTAGACTTTCATGGCTCCAAACTAAGAATGGAAGATCCTATGCACTAATGTCATGCGTCTTTGAGAACAACACAGCTGCCTGAAAGGAGAGTGAAGAGGCAACCTAGTCTCAGTGTGGTTAAGAGATGGTTTCATTCTGTTTTTCAACACCTTGAGCATGAGATGGATGAGAATGGTAGAACCCATCACCTCCTTTGCCTTCTTCAGGTAACTTCCATCAGTAACTGTAAAAACCAGGCAGTTTTCCCATCGTTATAGCAGCTTTAATATGAAGAGTCTCCGGTATACCACACCTAACCACCACTCAATAAACTGTGACATCACTGATGCATACTCCATTTGTATGAACAGGCTAAGGAGTAAGACAAGAAGCTGAGGAATTGAGTCAGGATACAGGGTAACACGGTAGTGCATGCATTCAAAAGTCATGAGTCAGCAACTTTGGTGTCAGGTCCAGCCCTGGATCCATGCACAACAGAACTGGGCTATAAGTTTCAGCACCAGTTGAACTTTCAACCCTCATCAGCACTCTTTAGATGGGCCAAATCCCAGATGGGACTAAAATACTTTGAAACAGTTTACCAAAGAAAGTTCCTATCCTGAAAAATGCACAAACCCTAGCAGAACTGAGAATTTGAGGTCACTGGAATCCAATTCTACATTAAAACAGTTTCCTTGGCAACCAAAAGTCACAGTGGTCTTCAAACAATTCAGACACACAAACCTTTCACTCCTTATAACTTTTCAATTAAAGAGGGACAAACATACATTTAAATTATGAAAAGGTAAAAGCTTTCTAAAATGCCCAATGCAGTGTAGCAAGCTCTTACAGCAATATATCTCAGTTAGATAAATACCTGCAAACTTTCAAGGACAAACAAAAGACAGTGCAAAAAGAAAAGGATTAACAAAATATGCTTTTACACTGCACTCAGTGCAAGCATCACAAGGTCTCTATTTGTGGGTTCATGCCACATGAACCCAGTTTGGACACATCAGGGAGGACACAAGGCCCATTTTTGACCTCTGCTGTTGATGTGAAATAAAAGTTACACTGCCTTTAGACAGATTCTGGTCTGATAATGTGCATGGCAGTAGCTGCAGAGCATTCCTGTTGTGCAGACACAGCTACAAGGTCCGAGAGGCAGATAAGAACATGTGCAAAGCCTGTGCAGCAGCAGTGGGTGAGGTAGAGCTCAGTTCACTCCTTGTGAAAGGGCCCAAGCCAGCTGGGTAGTGCTTCAGGGTGGAAGCATAAAGTATCAGTGCCATCTGCTACCACTGGAGCAAAAGCTCATTCCTTCATTTCACAATGCCTGCAGAACCAAGAACTGAATAGAAGCATACTGCTGACAAAACCCTGCTATGGCAAGACAAGAAATTGCCTCGGATGTAGCATTTGGGAGTGGAAACCTGAAACTCGAAGAGCAGAATAAGCAGAGTTATGGTTGATGACTTGGCCTGAAATGATAAATGAACCTTCCTCATGCCAGAAAAGTTACACCTTTTTACACCAGGAGGAACCTGAACAAGTGTCTCGTTACCACTGTTACTTTACATTGCCAAAGAGACACTAAGAAATTGAGTCCTTCACCTTAAACACAGTGTAGGGTATGCAATTCTGTGCACCGTGCGTCACTGCAGAAGGTGAGACTTTGTGCTATGCAGATGGCTTTCTCCAGGTGCATACTTTTACATACCAAACCTGGTGAACAAATTGGCTTGGAATGCATGTAGTAAATACAGGTGAATTACTAACATTGGGACTGAAAATATTCAGCTTCAGGCAGAGAACAACATTTCAAGCTGGTATTTAAAGTTTATCATTAAGAAACTGAGAGGCATTAGTGCATTATAAAGAGTAGTAGCAGACGTCTTAAGAATAAGGCTCACTGCCGTGATTAAAAGGCATTTGCCCAGTTGCATGAAGACCTGTAGTCCTCTGTGTGTATGCATGTGGACATACATTCTAATTATTATGGATGATCACTCATCTTTCTATTCCTAAAGGTTTCATGACTTTATGTACATTCTTTTTAAGCTGACAATCTGCAATAATGTTACCAATGAAATTGTCTATGAATAATACATTACTGCATTGAGTAAAATAGCCAATGATTTCTTCAGGGATAATGAAACCTACTGGTACTTTCTGGGTGTTCAGGCCAGGCAGTACATTGCTTAGTAATTTATTATAGTCTTTGTTAAATAAAATATTCAACTAATCTCTAGCATCATACATCATATAGCACCAGAGCAAACAAGAAGTTGATCTGAGCACTCTGAATGGTATCAATCATCTCTGGTGCAGCACAATTACAAGAAGGATGATGAAGACACTTTGATATTCTGCATTGGAAGGCAGGATTCACGGCTCAGCTTTCAGCCTGGTACTCATAAAAGCTGGGCTTCATGAACAGTGCAGAGTCTAAACTGGCCACCACTGTGCCCACGAGTCAAAAGAAGTAAGTGAATAGGTCTAATCAGCCAGATCTTTGCAGGTAGTGGGGTATGTTCTAACAGTCCAAGATGATTCCGAGGAAAGCAGTAGAAACCAGCTGATGGATCCTACTCCATGTTTTGCCAGGACTGCTACTTTTACCTCAGCAACATGTTAGGACAAGTTGTATCAGTGAATGACTGTATTGGACAGCTCGAATATTTAGATAACTTTCAGTTCAGTCTTTTTGTGCTCAAGTACTTAACCCATTAGCCTCTGCAAAATGGGTTTTAGGGAAAAGCCTACTGTCTAGTGAGTTCATCAAGCCAGACTGTCAAATGGAGAATTATGTTTCAAAATACATTTCTTGTATAAGTAATGATACTGCAAGGTGCAAGCAGGATTGCTGAATAGAAATCAATAAATAAAAAGTCTTATTTGGAGGGTTTATTTTACTTTTCAAAGGAAATAAAATAGAGCTGGCTTTCTGAAGTACCTGCTTCTATTGTTTACTTCATAAAATACTGCTTTTGAAAACATCATTGTAATATATACAGCATGTTCCAAGGTTCGTTAACAAGAATGAACATTCTTCTTAACTAGTCTTGACAGTGGATTGTCTCTACTGGGGCTTAGAGCTGTGACTGCATTTCAGGTCCTGAAGCAATGACAGCATGCGCTGCACAGGAGAACTTAGCCAGAACCCAACAATGCAGGTACCGTACATGTTCGGAGTGACGGTGTTTGTCTTCTCACCATTACCTGTGATGGAGCCCTGCTTTCCTGGGGATGGCTGAACACCTGCCTGACCATGGGAAGTGGTGAATTAATTCCTTGGTTTGCTTTGCTTGTGTGTGTGGCTTTTGCTTTCCCTATTAAACTGTCTTTATCTCAACTCACGAGTTTTCTAGCTTTAACCCTTCCAATTCTCTCCCCAATCCCAGTGGTGGGGGAGTGAGTGAGTGGCTGCGTGGTTCTTGGCTGCTGCTGGGGTTAAACCACGACACCAGAGAATCCAGTAACTTGAAGATGGAGTTGTCCTGCACAGACTAAAGCATTTGCAGAATGGGGTGGGGTTACTGTGGCAGGACAGGAATAAATGCACAGATCTTTGGTTGAATCACTTAAGCCACATTTATGTTCTTACCCTCCTGACTCCTGTCATAGCAGCAGAGTCTGTACAATTCCCTGTGAAGCTTTACATCAGGATTCACATGAGATGTCCATGAGATGTCACTTTTTGATAAAAATGGGCCACTGTAGATAGCTGGTTGCTAAGCATGGGGGGATCAATCTGAAAGGGTGCATGTAGCTCTTAACAGCATCCAGCAAGTCTGGGCTGTTTAGAAACGAAGATACCCATGCCCAGATGGAAAACTGTGTCCCTTCCATGCCTTACATAGGTGACCCTTTGCAACCAGCTGTCATTCCCTACCACCTAGGCTAGAGGAAGGCTGGCAAACAAAACTCAGTGTCTAATACATTAGTCCAGCTCTCAGTTTATACAATAAATACATGAGAATTTTATGGGAAAGAGAAAGGGATATATTTTGATTAGCTGAACATCAAAGGGTTGTGTCTTCCCAAGGTGGAACAAGAAAGTGATCCATGCATACAAATGCATGGCAAGCAGGCACCTGAGGCTTGGCAGTGCTAGGCTAATGGCTGGACTCGATCTTAGAGGTCTTTTTCAACCCAAATGATTCTATGGTTTTGAAGACACGGGAAATGCTTTCAAGCGTATTTTGCTGTCATTAAAAAAACCTCAAAACCCCAAATCCCCAAACCACACAGACAAAACTACTATGCTGAACAGCAAATTAATCCCTCAAATAATGAACTCCAAAGCAGCAGCGAGTTCAGCAGCAGTGAAGTGATACACAAGATTTCATGCATATGAAGAATGATGATGATCTTGCTTAAGAAATTGCAAAAGACAACCTCTAAGTTAGCAACTTACTAAATTGGCTGCCAGGGACTATAACAGCAACTGCTTCTAACATTTTACTCTGCAGACAGACTCCGGGATTCAGAGGAAGAAGGGAAGAGCAGCAACCAGAAAACCTTTATGATCATCTGGTCTATTTCTGTTTCACATTATTATTCCTTTCTTTGTATTGCAGTGTGCATGCAATCTCATTCCCTGGGAATATGAGACCTGCAGCCACTCTTTCTTAAAAAGCAAGTATCTAAACAGTCCAATCTCACTGCCTTTCTCTACAGATATAATCTCCATTTCTCTAGGTATTGTCTATCTGCCCAATATCTAATCTGTACTCTTAAAACCCAACAGACTTTGTCACAAAGTTGTGGGTTTACCGAAACTTTCTGCTTCCTGTGATGATGTCCTGGCTCTCTGGACAACTGGACATTGTACAAGTCCAAAGCCAGCTATCCCTAATACATTAAGAGGGACTTCTTGTGGTTGGTGACACTGATGTTGACAAAGAAATGCTGGTGGTCTGCTTCATGCTGCTATCCACAAATCCTACAACTTCTGTCAGAAATTTGGTCCTTCCTGTGCAAGCCTAAAGCTCAGCATGTCCAATGATACAGCATAAGAACAGAAAAGTGTATCTAGTCTATTTCGGTCTTCAATACTCATATATATATCAGATATGCTTTGAACTAAAGTGTTACAATTGTAGCAGCAGCAATCAGCTGGATGTTTTATCTTGTCTTCCTCAGACACTTTTTCACACCCCTGAACAAAAGGATTCAGTTGACCTGTTCTGCAGGTGGATAAACTTAAGTGAATTAAAATGGATGTGCTGTGCCCCTGAACAAGTGACAAATGAAGAGTTAACCTGGGATCAGCACTGGGTGTCCTGGGCTCCAGACTAATCTGCCATTGTAGGCAGACTGCACTAATACACCCGAGCAACGTCAAAGTACATTTAATCCATTAAATCCATCTGGGGTGGCACTGTGGCAGTGATGGGAGCCCGCTGGATGGATCAGCACTTCCTGAAGGAAGCAGTTTTTGTCTGATACAGCTCCCCGGGAATACATTTCCATAAGAAATTGATTTGAATGCTTTCCAAGGAAGAGTGACACTGACTGGCTATACACATTTCAGATTGATCCCTTTTCTGTCGTCTTCTAAATCAATTTCTTTCACTCGGTGCCAACACAGCATTTTATTTTTTAAGATGCCTTCTCACTGAATTAGATATGGCAAACCTGTGATTTTTATTGGTTATAAGAAAGCTTTGAGAGGGAAAAGAGTAGAGAGAAATATCAAAGCTAGACTTCAGACTATATATTGCTTTCTTACAAAACCAAAGGGGAAAATTTCATTATTTATCTTGTAATGCGAATCATGGCTCTTTCAATAAGGAATTGATAATGTAATTTACTAATTTGGCATTGGTAGGCTTCATCATTAAATTTGTATATATTTTGATAGTATGAGCCTGTCCACACTTTAAAAGGTGTCCTGCCCAAAGTATGTCAGCACAGTAGCAAACCTGAAACACTTGCATGGAATAGGGGTGTTTTTGTGAGCAGGTTACCTGACATTAGCAGACAAAAAGCAAGCCAGAAACTCAAGCAGAAGAATTCAGAATTTTGGGGTAGCTTATTAATTAATTTCTTCTTATAAAACGAAAGAAATGATGAGGTTTTATAACATCATCTTGAATGATGAAGTTATATAAGAAACTCCAATAGTTTCTGTTCTAGCTCCAAAAGCACTAAGGTTGCATGGATTGCGTTACAGAAATCAGATTTTGAGGCAACAAGAAAAAAGAAAAATGTTAACCAATAGACTGCTCCCAAAGCACTTTATGGAGAAGGCAAACTCATTTCTTTCTTTTTGAAACACAGTCAGGTACAAAAGACCAAGTACAGCAAAATGAGTCACTCACAGCTGTCTAACAGTTAAGGCAGACCCCACATTTCAGTGCTGTCCCCACAAGCCCAAAGACATATTCTTAGGAGGTGTAAAATTACCATTAGAAAAACATAAATAAATTAGCAAGCATCACATTTACACTCTTGTTACAGGAAAAGGAAATTCAAATATTAACCTATTGAGCATGTGAGTGAGGTAGCTTATCACCATAAAGTAATGATCTAGAGCTGTGTAGGATCATATCAGCATATAAAATAGTTCCACAGAAAATGCCACATCCAACACTACATGTGTCCAATCCTACAAGTTATACTGGTTTTAATTTGTAAAATAAAATATCTAGGTTGTATTTTCAAAGGGCAGAAGACATTCAGGCACACATTTCCAATCAACTTTCAATGGGAAGAATTTGACCCACGTCTGCTTAGATTTTACTTTACTTTACATAAAAACTGCACTTCACATTTTGGGTGAACATGCTTGACTCTTGGTATGACAGTCAGCTTTGTGTTATTCTGAGCTCAAACAACATTAGAGACCCATAAATGACATTTGATGGTAATTTTTCACTGATGTGGCAAACAAGAATTCTAACACAGGGAGGGAAATGTTTGTGCTGCATTGTCTTCTTTGCTGACCAGTGACTTGCAGCTGATGTGGGGCTGATATCAGCTGCAGTGGATCATAATATAAACTTTCATATTTTTAAATGCTTTGAATATGCACAATGGTGTGTAAATGCCAAATAACACTGTTTTTTTAACAGCACTTAGCCTTATTCACGCATAACTGAATAAATCTATAATCATTTGGACATAAGAGCACTCCATACTGTAAGAAACAAAAGGGAGCAGTTGAACACCACTTTTCACAATAATTAGTATTACCTACTTTCTAGGCTTTTAACACCAATTCATGCCTGACAGATAAATAAAATGTTCTCTAACACAAATGTATTGAGAAAATGTACTGTTACAAAAATACTGTAATATCTAATGGCAAGTATTCAAGGCTTACCTTTATTTGCCATTACTATCATCAGCATATATCCAATATCCATACAATGTTCCTAAGCACTGCAGTTTCTGTATTAAACTTGTTTGAGCTGTTCATAATGGATCAAATAAATTTTATAGGACATAAAACAACCCCCAAAGCAAACAGTGTTTTGGGAGAAGTAACTTCTATATCTTTTGAAGTAACCTACATTCACTGCAACAGCACTGCCATCAGGTACCAGTTATGGTGCTAACTGATGTGGATTTAACTACTCCACCATATTTGCAACTGTCTATGGTACATTACATGCTTTTTGCATTCTTCCCTGCATTGCATCACCTGCTCATCACCTGCTGCACACTGCTGGGATCCTGGAGCAGGAGGAGGGGAATGCTTTTGCCTTGTTGCTTTGAAACCCTTGTGCCTGCTGGGGCTGCTTGAGAGGCTGCAGCACCCACAGAGTGCAGATGGCAACAGTACTGCCACCCCACATCTTGATATTGAGAACAGCTTGAATCAAATCCATGAAGCACAGGGCTACTCTGTGAACACTGATTAAAACACCTGCAGAATCTTTGTTTTTCTTTCCCTTTGTGGCCTCCAGACTGCGGCAATTAGCAGCAAGTTTTACTGACTCATGAAGTATCAATGTAAAGCTGCTCTTCAGAGTCTTGTAATCTTGGCAAGCTAAGCCACTCTGAATTGTACATGTACTACTAACTCAACAGAGACTGTACCAGGCTTGTTCCTCCCGTGTCAATGGTAGCATTCACTTCTATCTTTATTAAGCTCACATTTTCTAAGCCTCCTGTTTTGTTTTTTTTCCCTACCTGATTTAACTCACTGTTAAGCTGTAATGTGCAAGCAGCCCTGAGTCCTGCAGCCCAGTTACTGGAGGCATATGCTTTGCAACCAGTTCCATACTGTATATATATGAACTACGTAGGGTATACACATACTTAAAAGGAAAGAGAAGCCAGCTCAGAATTTGACATTACTGCAGGTCATTCTGAGCCAGCATGGGTATCTTTTCTGTACAGCCCTGGGGCATGTAGATGTACCCTAGGGGAGATTACTTGCTTAGTTAATGCTACTGATATATGAGAAGGTTTCCTGTTCCTACAGATGACTTCTGTCAAGAATTCTCCTTGCTGCAAAAGATGCGTAATTTAAACATTAAAGGTTCTAAATAATTTCCAAAGGTGATACCTATGAAATAAAACCATTTTTCATGGTAGACCCCCAAATAAATGATTACCTGTCAATAAATCTATTATGCATGACATCCATGCTCCCATGGAGCCAACTGCACAGTAAACAAACAAAAGACTCTTTTAATGATTCACCACTGCCTAGAGGGAAGGAGAAAAAGCATCAATTCTTCTTGAAATGTAGGTTGACAGACCTACATTGATGATACATTTATATCCAAAGGTTATTTTCCTTGTGCATGGACACAGCTTGTTTCTAACATTCTCTTTCTTTTAGGGCGCGGTATGGAACAGCCTAAATCAAAACCAAGTTCTCTGAAGTTGTTGCGTGTAAACCACCAATTGTCCTTAAGTGTAAAGCTGAAGAGTAAAAACATTCCTCAGTCTCCAACAAGGAATTTGAGAATATAAAAAGAGGCTGACAGGGACTTTGCATCAGCTTGCCTGGAAAAATAGTTGCAAACAGTTGTAATGTTCAGGACTTCACAACTGAACTCCAAGTAACCTTCATGAGCATGCTGGTAACAAAATTTTTGAAGAAGGCATGTGTATCAGAGAATCTCTTATTAGATGCTACACCCTGAGAAGTTTGCTCAGAAGGGCTGACGTGGGGAGCCTGCAGTCAAGCTTTAATTGAGCAGTTCCTTCATGTTAACCTATTTAACAAAGTCTCCCGATTTTTCTCTCCAAGTTCCCGTGGAACTGAATCACCTGAGCTAGGGCTCACATACACTGCTGTCTGCCAGTAATGAGCTTTCACCATAACAGATTGGAAAAGACTTGAGGGTTCAGAATTTGATGGTACATTTTATTATACCACTTCTCTATGTCCTACACCAGTGGTCATACTAGCATACCTGGGGACAACACAGTGGAGAATGGGGTCTGTAAAGCACTACAGATGGTATTTCATGAACTAAGGTAGGCTTTATCCTGTGGAAATACACTTGTGTCTAAATATACAGTTTTCAGCACTTATTATAGCAGAAAAAACAGCTAAAAAAATAATTCCTTCCAGTCTAACAGGCCCCACTGGTGAATAATGCCCTGCACAAATTACACTGCTGAAGACAAATGATCTAGATTACCTAGGTAATATCTCATCCATCTGAATATAGGGTGCTAAACGGTGTATGAATATGCGTAAAGCCAAGTGACAGAAGTACACACTCATTTTCAAAAAAGGAAAAAGTAATAGAATAATGTTGTACCCAGGCTTTCTAACATAGCTCAAATTAAGGGTGGAATTCACTCTATCATTATTTTCATTATAAACTTTTATTTGGAAGGGTTAAGAACTCAGCTATTAAAATGCACTCGGATGAAATTTCACAAGTAGAGCATTTCAGCATGAAAAATCAGCATTATGTTCCAGGAAGAGAAATTGTTCGTAATTTTTACATAAGAGTTCAGCACAAAATAATTCTCAAACTTTTCCATTTCTTTCAATTAAAGTGTTAGATGTCTGTTTTTGTAATAAAGCTCTTAATGAATAAACTATCAGCATATAATGAAGCACACACCAGGGCAGACCTTGCAACTATCATATATGTTAAAAATATTTTTCTCCTCTACTAAACATATTTCTTAGTTCTTCTAAGTTTCAGGAGGCAAGATGAAAACTAAAAAGTCAGAAGACATAAAGATATGTTCTCTGGTGTACAGACCCAGATTATGGCATATGTTTTCTTCACTCCTGCCTGAGCACAGGCACTTGGAAAAGTCTGGAGACAGGGAGAATTTGGAGGATCTCTGCACCTAGTGTATTTAAAGCCAGGTATCACCACTTACTTTACTCTTAGCACAAGGATATCGCTACAGCTTCAGACTTCATGTAGAAGGTGTTCAAACCCTAACATAAAGACAGCTACCATTGAATTTACAGACACAACAAACTCAGTCTGCACAGCACTGGGTGCTCAGCAGAGCTGCAGGGTGCTGACACCTGCAGAGATAGTGCCCACTGTATGGAGGTGATGTAAACTGTGGGGACTGCCCGGAAAGTTTATTTCCAGACATTGGATTAGCTTTAAAAGATGATCTTTGATGATTTGATCTTGTACACTGTTGTTTTTAGTTAAACAGTGGGAAATACTATTAAATACTTCTACTATATCTTAAGATTAAAAATCTTATCGTTTGCTTATACTGCTATATTCCAAACTATCCAAGTGTGAGTCAAAGAAACCAACCCAACAGCATAACAATGTTAAGCAGGCATTCCTTTAATGACAGTACCGGGTGCATGTCCTCCTTATAACATGCATGCCCCATCTTCGAACTGGACAGTTAGTATTTTCACAAATCATGCAAATTCATTAGATTTCTGGGAACTCATACATGCTAATTATTTCCCCAAATCCATTATAATATCCCCGCTCTTCTTGTGCTTGTGCAGTCGATTGAGGCAGTGGTTGTTGAGGGTCTTCTGCGACCGCCAATGGACATTCCATAGTCTGCATTCACCACTTGTCCTCTGGATGAACCCTCCTGCTTGGCACATCCATACTCCTTGTCCCCTTTCCAACCCCAGTGGCTGGTTTTGGCCTTGGTTCCTTGGGGGAGTTCATATCACCAGTCTCTTTCTTTCTTGTGCTTATCTTCTACTCTCACAGAGACAATGAGGTTCTCAGTAAATCTTACTTGTCCAAACAAGGCAAATTCCTGCGAGCATAGCTCATGAAGTGTGGCAAGCAAGCCCAAAGCAGAGAAGTTCAGCTACTACTATGGTTATAAGTATGGCTAACATCAGCTACAACTGTGGCTAACATTACTGTTACTTAGTCTCTACCTTGGCTCCTTCTTCAGTTCCTTCATCCCAACTTAGTTTATTAGTTTACATTCTTTCAAGTGA
>NW_008680962.1:25342-109315 GCF_000695815.1 Acanthisitta chloris | reverse complement strand
AGGATCTCTTTAATTAGTCTGCAATGAGCTTTGCCATCTTAGATGTTTACAGCAAATTTTGTGGAAAATGCTCTATGCAACTCTATTTAGTCTTACTCCATCCCATAAAAATATCCCCTAAAATATTTTAAAAGCCTACCATTATAGGAATATGCTGTTCAGTGAGTCATAATACTGAGCTGGTAGTACTTTTTGCTGCCCAAACCACCACAACCACTTGTAATTTACAGAGGAAGAAAAAGGCATATCTCCATCAGGAAGGTGCAATGTGTTAACTTCATGTGACCTTATTCAGCTGAGGCCATTTGACCAGTTCTGAAGGTTGCAAGAGGACCTGATGCCTAGCTTGTTTTCAGAGTGTCCAAGGCACAAATATCACACCTCCCTTATATGTGGAGGAAACAAAGCCAGAAGAGGTAAAATGGTATGTCAGAGATAAGTAGTTCATTTTCATGGTAGATCCTGGAATTTCAAGTCTAGCAGCATGATCAACAAGATGAGCTTTCTTTAATAAGAGGCTTCTGTGAGAACAATCGGAGTAGCAAAACACAGGTTGAACAGTCTATTGTTGTGGCTACGTGCTGGTTTAGCCTCCCATCTGACAATAACTGGCATGGGATCAGCTATGTTCATTGGTGGTAGTATAATATCAAGAGGACAGTGAAGAACAGCAAAGGCTGGAGCAGAAAAGAGAAGGGTAAGACTTTCAAAAAACCCACTTATTTCAAAACATAAACTCAAGTTTTAAAATCTCCCCAGCACACAATCTCTGCTTCTTGAAAAGCAAAGTGACTGTTAGGCCTCAGAAGAGTTATAGTACATCTCACAAGAGTTATTTAATTGTCTTCCACCCTTATCTTAAACAAAAGCTGTAAGGACAAAAGTGCAAATTCAGAAAGTCTTAATTCTTAAGCCCACTGTCTCATGCCAAAATCCACTTTGTGCTCCCAGGCAGTAAGGGCCCATTCTCCAGAGAAATCACCGCTTAAGCATCTGAGGACATAGTTTGGCTCCATGGACATATGTTTGCCTCAAAGCAGAAATATTTACTTCTCAACTTCTATAGTTGTTTGAAGTGATGCCTCCCTAGCACTCAAGAGGAACTGGGAGTGACTGTAAGCATATTTGAATCTTACTTTCTAAAACTAAAGTCTTTTCTCTATGCATCCTGACTCTTAGCACAGACATAATAATGAGCCACTCCTAGAAACAGCACTGTATGATGAGATACCCCAAACAACTTAGCACAGAAGTGTGCCTACATATCACAGCCTGGAGTACAGAAAAAAACAAATTGCAAGAGGGGGGAGAAGGATGGGAAAGGTGATGCCAAAGGCTTTACAGAAGTTGTCTATTCATCCTTACAAGATAACCAACTACTTGATACTAAAATACTGATGTCCTTCAAAATCATAACCATATATAACACCTGGCTTTCTGGCAGCCACTTGAAAATAAATTTGCATAAAATCAGGACACAACTGGTAATCTACTCCATGGTGCCAAATAATAGCAGTAAATTGAAAGAGAGATAAATAATAAACCTGGGTCACTGTAGAAACAGAAATAAAGTAGGTAGATCCAACAAACTTGGAGAGAAGTGACTATCCAGGAGTCACGCCACCTTTCTCACCATAAATGCAAATCCTGAAAATTACTCCTTAAGGACCTGGCTAGATGTTGCTTACTCCATTCTAGAGCATGAATACTTGTCAGCACTCAATTTGGATAGAAGATCACTTAAAAAAATCAGTTCAGAGTTACAAAAACTATTTAAGGCTATCAAAACTGAGGTGAGATCTGAGTCTCATGGGGCATGAGGACTAGTCACAGAGTAATGTTTAAAAATCCCACCTGTGATAGTTTCTACCTTGAAGAAACCAGCTCCAGACCTACATAAAAGCTCTTACTGCATGTGTGCTACAATCCTTATTGCACAAAGGTGAGATTAATTTTTTCATCATCTGAATATAACACAGTGTCTGCAAACATGCATACACAGTTGACAAACTGAGTCATTGTTGACAAATGACATTAAAGAAAATGTTTGGCAGGAGCTACTGTCTTTAAAGGATAGCTGAAAAAGACATTTATCTGCATCGTATTTTCTCAACAGTCATAAAACACACAGAAAAGACATAACAACCAACCAGTCAGATTTATAGGCTGCTATTTTAAAATGTTGTTGCTTTTAATGCTACAATACTGTAAAGGTTGTCAAGGAGATAACAAAACATAAAGAGAAAATATCTAATCCGAAAGGTAGCTGATTAAAGACTGGCAATAACTGGTTTTGACAGGAAAGATTCCAGAGAGAAGTCAGGCTGTCTTATTTAAAGGCACAAGCACATTGTAAATCACTCTCCTGAAAGTAGTGGTCAGTATTTGGCCTTAAACCACCACAGAAGATCTACATTACAGCTCTTGTGATATGCACAAAATTCATTATAGAGCTCCTAATTCTGAGACAAATAGTTTTTTAAGCCATAGCTCTTCAAAATTATATTTTCCATTATCTTGGACTTTCTTCAAAAGAATTTTAGACTTAATCTTTTCACGCCCAAAATTTTGAGCAGAATCAAATGGAGTTCTCTGTCCCACCACAAATCTTCTGAAACCACAGATTTCAAAGGAAAAATTCTGCAGCTTTAATACCAACCTGTCAGAACCACAGTACCCAATACAAATGATCCCCCTTTGTATAAGAACTACGGTTTGTTCTCTGTACCTCATCCACCAAGGTAAACTGTATGACTGCAAACCAGCTGTTATCTCAAAGTGTATATGAAGCAGTTGTTCTTTTAATGGCAACTCTATATGGAGCATTTATAAATTGCTATGTGCACCAAAAAATCTGTATGAAGTCTTGCAAGCATAAAGACATTAGATCTTTGTCTGTAACATGATGCATGCTACTCTAGCACCAATACTCCTCTAGAGCCTTCCACTGCTCTCAGGCAGTCTATAAACATATAGTAAAAACCATGTCTGAGCAGAAAGATGAAGTGTGAGAATAGGAACCATACCATGTAGGTAATTGTTTTAGGGCTAGACAGCAGAAACTGAGCACAGAGATGTGGTAGTCTTGGTAAAGTGCTTCCAGTGCTTCTTTCTGAAGGCTCCATCCCTTCACAGCCACAATCCTGAACAAGGTCTGTCTGAAGTCAAGGACTGCAGGCATTTTGGATACCTGACAGATGAGTGCCACATGACAGGAAAAGCCAGATTTAGGAAGAGAATACAAGCAACTGGAGCTCCTGCCTGGTGGTCTATCTATCTCTTAAGCATTACTATCCACAGATGTAATTTTATTTCACATCACCATTCCACTTCTGCTTGGATTTTTAAAGAGATTAACCACTTACTTGCTTGCATGGCTGAAAAGAACTTCCCAAACTAGTACCAGAGAGTAAAATCACCTTGAAGCATGATAAAAGCACAGCTCCAGAATGTCATATAACTGAGGCAAAAGGACATCCTCAAGATTCTGTACAAGGTCCTGCCAGAGCAGGAGTTAAAGCTCAGGGCACTTTAGCTGCACTTCCCTCTATGTACTTTCCAGTCTTTCTCTACAGATAACTGTGTCCCTGCAACTGTGTCTCCCTGAGTACAAGGTTGTTTCACAACCAGCAATCCCAAGCAAACAGTGGGGCTTCACACCACTGAAAACACTGCTGCAACCTGAAGCAGGTCTAATTCATTTCCATCCACACTGTTAGAATAATTCACTGTTGGGGCCTGGCTAGCAGAGGAGCTGTAACCTGAGCAATGGTTAAAGGAGTGCTTAAGCAATTAAAAACAAGACACACAAAATAGGTCTTGCTGACCTTGTTTATATCTTCATGCATTCCTGTGTCTTCAATCCAACACCTTATAATGGTCTTGCTCTCTCTGCTGCCAGGGTTTTGAGGTTTAGTTTTGGTTTTACTACCTTATAGATAAGTCATCTGGCTAACAAGCTGGGAATAGTGCTGCTGTCTAGGTTCTCATGGACACTGTGTAGTTTTCGTTATCAGTTTCCCAGGATGTGAGAGCAGGATGCAGCTTAAACTTGTAACCTATCATAAGTAAGAACTGCAGCATTGACAGGTTGAGCAACCAACCTAAAATTGTGTGATCAGTGCATAGCTGCATGTATGGGAGACTTTTTGCTATAAATACTGTTAGGTGCCCTAAATAAAGTTGGCTATCAGAGCATCATATTGGTGTGCTGTAGTCCGTTCCTCACAAGGACCCCGAAAATTCACCATATTTGAAGTTCATTCATTGACATTGTCTTCCCAAAGGATGCCTTCAGCACAGGTGGAGACCTAGCTGGGAGCTGTCTAGTTGTTCTGGCCCCCTTACATGCTCAGCCTCACACCAACCACATGTTGTCAGCTTCTGCAACTGTGGTGTGATCACATGCTGGGGGTGTGTGTGCAGGCTGAAATCACACACCTGGCTGCGATGCGCACGGGGGTGTGTGTGCAGGCTGAAATCACATACCTGGCTGCGGTGCGCATGTCCAGACACAAAACAAAAAAGGAGCCATTGAATGTAAACCTTTTATTCTGTCAAGATAAACCAGGAATAATTTACATGGCTGAGCTAAAACAAAGGACAACCCTTCCCTACAGCTCACATTTTGAAATACACACAAGCAAACAAGTTTGTACCGCATGTTGCAATGGTGTGCCTGGGAAAGGAATAGTTTCTGTGGAAATGGTCAGCAGAGTAAGGGAATACCAGTTCAATAAAACACAAACACAGAACTAAACCATGTTACTCTGCAAATGATGGGGGGAAGAAAGAGCCAGATGCAAGCTCATAAGGCATGTCTACTTCAGTCGTGCATGTGAAGCTGTCAAATCTCCTGTTAAAGAGCAAAATAAACAGCCTAATAGCCTGACTATGAAGCTCCTGTGATGTTTGATGCTGCTCACTCAAAATAGTGCTGTGACCCAGTAAGTACAACCACCACTGTTCTATCAAATGGAGTTGACTCAGTGCTATCAAAGAGACAACGTGATGTAATGAAGAGCAGTGTTTGTAAATGTGTGTGCAACGGCATATGCTTTCCAATGAACTGTTGGCAGAAAGTAGCTCTCATCTTTGTGCAAGCTGACATCCAGATATTTTTCTGTGCCATGATCTTAACTATGTCATTTGTCACATCACTAAAAGACGTACAGTAATAAAAAGAGCAGATGTCTTTGGACAGCTACAATATCATTAATGGTGTAAGTTTCTTTCGTGTGATGCTCTTGCGTATTGCTACTATCTCAGGTTAACAGAAAAGGAATCTAACACTCATATAGCTAATGATATATGGGAAGATCTACTTATTTTAGGTAATTAAAATAATTTCTTTATGAGCATTAGAAATCAGCAGAAAACCACTATTTGATAAGGTCACATATCAAGTAACAGGTGCAAACCTCCAATTACTTGCAGCATACCTATGCCCTGGTGCTGTGGAGAGAGAATTTATATACTCACACTTGAAAATGTAAAGCAATTTTTTTTGTTTAGTTCCTCTAATGTGACTTTTTCACCTCATGTCTGCTGAGAAAAGTTAATGCCAGTCCACAGCCCCTGGTAAAAACAGATGAGCTAGTACAGATACACAGATATTCTCCTCTTCCTATAATGAGAGCAACATTTCCATGTTAACACCACAAGAATTCCACCTTGTCTGATCAAGAAATGTAGCCAGTAGTGGGAGGTGAAGGTGCCCATGGCCTCTGATACCTACTAGTAACCCACAGCTTGAAAGCCCATGATATGCTCAGAGACCAAAGCAGTTCCCAGATCCTTTAGAGCACATGTCTGCACTAAGGGACATTCAGAGCAGATAGACTAAGGCACACAAGTGGTGGTGTTTATCTGCAGGAGCTTTCTGTCTAGGCATGGGATGAAGACAAACTGTCAAGCTTATTCAGAGCTAAATATAAGTCAAGATGAGAGAGGCTGTAAAGAAATGAAATACAGTGAAAAGAACATATTCTTTCTCCAGGGTTTCCCTGCTTCCTCCCTGCCTCAGAAAGAAACAAGTCCAATCTGAAAATATTTCAAACTAGAAACATGCCTGAAGTAAAACTTTGCATCAGAACACTACATCTGGACTAAACACCTTACCTCAAAAGCAGCCAGATATTAGTCTCTACATCCAGGTCCACACTGCTCCACAATTCCAAAATTCAGATTTACCCTGAAGCAGAGAAAAGTTCAGAACAGAAACTTGGATCTAAAACCAGGAACCCACCTAAGGACTTCACCCCTGTGTGTTTGAAAACTGAGCAAGAGACCTGAGCTGAGTGGTGCTGGTCCACTGTGTTCATTTTCTTATTTCATGCTTTGAACTTTACCTAGTAAGTCTTGAATTGTACAACAGAGAAGAAAGAAATTCTCCTTCATGTTAACACCTAGTTAAACACTACTTATTGTAATTGCTTGGCAGTAGACCAAAATACCTCCCTTAAAGTAATAATTATGCTAATACTATGCTAATGCTAGCTGTTGCTATTCAAGATCCAAACACCACTTCAGGTATGAGAGACGGTTCAAGTGGCTTATGATGGTCTCAGCAGCCCTGCAGAGCCCCTCTGAAGCATTGCTTTCTCTATCCTGGAGACTCACCAGCTAAAATCTAGGATTTCCAAGCTGAAGGGAAGAGTCACAGCATTGCTCTTCCAGTTTAAGCATGTGCAGTGCAAATCTTGGTTTGCCAGGATCACGTTGTATGCATGTACAATCACACTTCACCCAACGTGTGCTGAAGATCTGTGTTTGTCAAGAATGCCATCAGCATTCAAGAGGACCAGCAGTCCAGCTCTTTCACAAATCTTATCACTATGTAGTGGAGGACTCCACCCAGGTTACAGCTAAATTGCATTTTCTATGCTTAATGGAGTGCAGGGTGGACCCTGACTTTTTGTAAAATACGTGAGGTACATTCATGCTATCGATGGAGCAGGACTTCTGTATCTCATCAGATGCTGCATCCAAAATGTTGTGGGTCAGATAACTAACAGACCAAATAATTAGTCCCTCAAAACCTTAAAATAGTAGCCAGGTTTTGAGACAGGTGCACACATCTAGGAACAATAGGAACTGTTTGCTCCTGAGCTTTTTTGGGAACTGTATTCTTTAACACTCTGAGTTCTTCTAAATATTTGTCTACCAGCATTTACTTTGTTTTTTGGGCTTATGTTTGAAAAACAAACATGCTTTAGTAAAGGATGTCTTTGTTTAATGATTTAGATGGAGACTATAAATGAGCATAATGGAAATTCCTCTTTTTTATCTTGCTGCAGAACATTCATCCCAATTCATCACCAAGGCCTAGGTAGTAGACAGCCATTGGACTGCAGTGCTTCTAACTCATTTTTCTTGGAATATACTAAACTTCGTAATTCAACACAGTGGATTTCTCATCCACCTTGAATCAACTCCTGGCTCCTGGAATAAGCTGCTCTTTAGTGATTCTGAAGACTGAAAATTTTAAGAAACATTTCTGCCAGGATCTAAAAGAGAAGAGTGCACAACAGAAACATTTCTGCCAGGATCTAAAAGACATGAGTGCACAATGCCCCAAACCCAAACCCAAAGAAAAGTATTCTCACTTTTCTCAGACACTTTGAAAGAATTTCCACTTTCTACTGTATCATCAAGTAGTGATCCTATTTCCTGATTGACAAACAGGGGGTTTTGCCTGTGTAGATTGTATCATCAAGTAGTGATCCTATTTCCTGACTGACAAATAGGGGGTTTTGCCTGTGTAGTTGCATATTTCTGTAGCTGAAATCAAAATGCAAAAGTAGTTCTTAAAAACAGCTCTGTCAAAAATGAATATGTGAGTGCTAATATACATGAGAAGAGTATCAGAAACTTGAGCCAGACACATGCATCAAGGGGAAGCCTCACAGTTTTCCACTGGCTGACTTTAGTGGGCTTTAGATTGGGACAACTTGTTTCTTCATCAGACAAAATGGAATCTCTCCATGTAAAGGGCAAAGAGCTGCTCACAGATGCCTTTCTTTCCAATGCTTCTGGAAGCCTCTCTTTATTAGCCATTGATTCTACAGGGTCATAATTTTAATAGAAACACATATTTACTCAACTACAGCACTTGTGCTTTCATGTCTGAGCATATTTCCCTTTCCTCTTTCTGGTCAGTTTTTCATTTTAAACTATGCTATTAACAAAGGCAGAAAATCTAGCAGGTACTTTTTTTTTCTTTTTCTTTATTAATAGATGATATTTATTTCAAAGATATTTCCTTGCTCAGGGATGTGTTCTTTTCTTTCCAGATAAACAACTATTTTGCACATTACATCTGATGCCTCCTAGAAACAGCAGATAACACTGAAGACATTAATTAATATGTACCACAGCATGACCTCAATGGATAGAACATCTACCCTAAAGGAGCAGAGCTGTAGGAGGTAATTAGAGCACACCATGACATTTATTACTAATGCTCTTGCATTGACATTTGCTGTTGACATGCTGCATATAAAGTTTTCCTCTGTTTGCACTGACTTACAATGATGCAGGCCTTCCCACATACATAAGTGAGAATGCTTTTGCTATTTACAGTAAATTAAAGCATGAGAGACAGGACAAAATCTTGGCATTTTGAAAGCAACGAGTTAAACTCCTGCCAACTTCCTGAATCCAAATTTCTTCTCCACAGAGAGTACTATGAAGGGCTGCTGGTATGAAATAAATCCTTTGAGAAGGGGAGAAATCCAGTGTTTCAGTCCCTCTTCTGTTGTGTAGATTTAAGAAGACGGTACCTGTCAAGTGTAAAATGGATAAACAGAGAGCCAAAGAATCAGGATCATGAACCCACTTCTTCCAGTCCCTTCTGAGGTCTCCACAATGACTGGGCTAGTAAGTTGCATTACAGAGGGAATATCTGAGTATTTTACTGACAGATGCATTCAGATAATGAAATTATCCTTTCAGGGTTTAAAACAGATCTCAAAATTAGTAAAATTTGGCAAAAAGCACATGATAAGTGGACAAACTCCACTGATGTCAGTAGAAGCATCTAGAAACACTGTAAAAGCCCTGATAAAATTTGACAAATGTTACAACATATGAAACAGTGGTAGAATGAATTTAGAATTTATTAAAAAAAAATACAACTGAGCTGAAGTAGCCTGATTAGCTCAGCTAATTTAATTCAAAACCATTTTTTCCCTTTTCCTCTTGCAGCACATTAAAACTAACAATATAAAAAAATCTTTTTTGTTTTAATGAGCATGCACTCTTTTGGAGTGGCCTGATCTCACCAGGAGACAATTATACCTGTGGCTGTTGGATGACAACTGTGTCACCCAAAGAAAGTGTGAAAATCTGAATTCGTTACAGTGAGTTATCAGGAAAGAAAAGTAGGTACTTGTAACACTGGAGACAGCACAGGTCAGAATACCTCAGAAACTACACAAATTAATCACTACCATGAATAGCATCTCATGCAGGCAATACCAGATCCTCTTCTTGTGAAACCTTTCACAAGTGGGAAGTGGTTTATGTTACCGGCTAATGGGAATGTAATGAGAATTGTTATACCCTCCTTAAATTATGTTCTGTCTCAGAATATAATCTATACATGTTTCCAATTTAGTGGATAAAGAAGATTTAGCAGCCTCATTCCCATGTGATATATACATCTATGAGAACATCTTGGATGTTCTATTTGAATAATTTCCTAGCATCCCAGTGGTTGCAAAAATATACTAATAGAAAGCAGCAAGGAGACTACACACAAGTACATTGTAATTAAAAGCTATTTACTAAGAGTAAAGAAAACCAAACAATTTCACATAAATATCAAAATAAAGCCATGTTTCTGCTTAGGCACTTATCACAGTTTTTTTCACATGAAAGGAAAAAAAAATCATTCAACATCTTGGCACAAACAACTGCTATGATTTGGCCAGGGTTTATTGCACTAATTGCATTGACTTCATTAGCACGCTGGGCACTACTTGCTACCCACCCTGTAGTACTCTCCCACTGTTGGTTATCTGAAGTTACAGGCTTTGAGTCTGGGATCATTTGTGCTTGGACTGGTTACACGAGACCTTACTCCCAAAGCAGAGAAAGAACAAGTATAACCACAAATCAATTAATTTTAATTTTACTTTTGGTAAAAAAGAGAGAAAATTATCTCCTGTGGCCATAGTACGGTTTGAGAAGGTTTCTGTGTTTGCTTTTAAAACACAAATTATTTTTAAAAAGGGAATCTCATTCCTTAGTACAGAAGAGTTGTATAAAACTTACTATGCTCTTCCCCACTACCTGAAGTGATTGACTGCTATGAAAGATGTCCAATAGACAGAGGGCTTGTGAGAATTGGGTGACCTGGGAAATTCAGGTAATTGAATTAGAGAGGCCGAATGAGGCTTATTAGCTTGGGCACAGCCTTAGTCCAAAACTCATTTATCTCCAGCTAGGCTGGAAAAAAGGCAGAGTGAACTCAAGCCTGCCAGCACATGTCCATGTCAATGTGCTTTCCTCATTTCCTCATGAAAAATGGCTGTACACAGAACTGCTTCTTTCTTAGTCAGACATGGCCACAGACTGTTAAAGTAGTGCTTTAACATGCAAAAGTGGTATTCTGACATGATTAATCGCCTACATATTTTATACCCATCTGCTCTACACACCAGTCCAACATGGTGCATGAAATATGGGAAATTTCAGTCGAAAAATTTTGCACCATCAAATGGCTAAATGCTACACAGTGAGGGACTGTGTGGACATTCTTAATTGTAAAACAGTAAAGCACTCATTGATGTTGTAATCTGAAATCACCAAAAATCAAAATGCCGCATTCTGAGCATATTCATTTGTTATTCAGTGGCATAGCTACAGCAGTCAAAACCCAGCAAAAGCAGAGATTTTCCTAGGTTTCTTAAAACAGCATATGAAGAATAGACTTGTTACTCGTCTCTGCCAACTGGTATTACTTTTGAAGGGCTTAGGTTTAACTATAGATGTGCAATCAGGACACATGACGTATTCCAACAACCTTAGGACCATAACTATTGCTGTCTATGCATTGAAAGGAGAGGGATGATAGCATGGTCTAGTACGGAAAAATCAGAATTGTATCGTGATACATATTTCCCTCATCACATCTGGTCTGAAAAAGTGGTCATACATGCACTTCCCAGATATCTAACTCTGTAAGATCTTAGCAATGTATTGTGATAACACTCCAAGAAAAGAGACATCTTATTAAAATATCATATTTGAGAAAAACATTATAAGCCCTTTTAATAAGTCCTTGATGGACTATTTGCAATCTCTTCATATATATATGTACACAGAGACCTTTCCTCCACAAATTTTAGCTCCTTTATTTTAGATTATGAATACATTTTACAATTCATGTATAAAACTACCACCAAAAATAAAGAATTTGTAGGCAGTGGGAAATCCTTTGAGTATTCCTAAATTAGTTTCTGTTTATAGTGATGTTCTCCAATTCTGTCAGAAAGATCTGCAATGTTAAAAGGGTTATAAAAGCCACAGCTCTATGGGAATACTCAGTCAAGTCAGATCAGGTGGAACTCTATAGACAACATACATAACTTACAGCATGTTAAACTCAAGCAGTTAATATCCTGATTTCAAAAAGGTGGCAACTCCATGAGCACAACACTACTGCAAACATTTCTAAGGCAGCCCATGTAGAAATGTGGATCAAGTGTTGAGCACTTTATAAAAATTGAAAATCTAGTCCTACATCTGCTTCAGTGAAAATATTTTGAGATTTTATCTTGATGATTTGATTACATTAGCCTTAAAAAACCCCAACACACAACACAAAATATAATTTGATATCTTTTACACAAGGGAACAAGTTGTGGATTTCCCTTCTAAATTAAGCAAACACTGGAGAAGCTGAGTGAAAGCAAGCAAGCTATCATAATTTCTATCTTAAAAGGCAACCCCCCCACCACCAGAACCAAGGCATAAAACAGACATCATGTCTCCAGTTTTTCACATTCTATGACAGCTTTCTCACTGAAGCTCTGTGGGACAGTTGATATGCTCCTCCCGGAAACACAGAGCTAATGTTAGTTCTGAAAATTCAGAATCAAGCTGATTACAAGTGGCTTGCCATGGTTTGTCCTTGTATTAGATTTCAATTAAATTCAATTACACAGTGTTCTCCTTGCTACCATGAGATGAATGGCAGGACGAAGATGAATAAACACAACTGCTGAAACTGATTGATCCCAACATGCAGACAGGTTGATAAAAGTGTCCAGAAGCAAAATGAGGAATAGTATTCATCTGTAACCACTGGTTGGGTCTTCAATTAAATGCTGTTTTCACAAAATGCCCAGAAACAGTCTGATTTCTGTTGATTTTTGCAGAGCATCAGTGCAGTGCCCAAACTGAAGCTTGATGAACTGAAATAAAACTTATTTTTACATCAGTCCATCTGTAGCTTTCTTTTCAATGGCTACTTAGCCGTCACAAACATATACTTGGAAAAATTAAACAACTGAAAAGCATGTTAATATAAGGTAAAATTGAACTAGAAACATACTGATAGACATACAGCTCATAGGTGAACAGGCAGGTTCCATATGGTGGTCACTGCTCCAGGTTTGCACAGCCTTACTCCCTGAAATCCCATGGTAAAGTGGGTATGTGTGAAAATACTCAGCTACAAGTTCCTGAGTGATTAGCTGCCTCTAGAAATATTTCCTAGTCTGAAAATACTGCATCTTGGCAGTATGGAGGCAAGCATTGACTAATGAGAAAAAAAAATCAGATACCTCCTGCATGTTGTGGCTGGAGTTCCCATAATCACTCTGAGACAAAGCTTAACAATTCAAATGCATCTTAGTCCCCAGATTTGAACAGACTCTGAAAGAGTGCAAAAAGGTTGATGATAGGTGCCTGAGCACATCTTCAAGGGGACAGATATGTAAATTTCTATTCTACTCTTGCAAAACAGCAGTTTCCATATGTAACCAAATACTTGTTGTATTTTTAACCCAGGGATGATCCATTCTCAGATGCTATTACAAACTGTTTCTATTTCACCTTGATAGCTACACATTTGGTTCATGCATTTCCAAAGCAGAGGCCAGCTGTCATCCTGGACTTTAACTATTTTCTCTCAACCATCTGTCGTTTCTTCTGCAATGCTAACACAATGGTTTCTGGCACCATGTTGGCTTCAACCTGTGTCCAACTTCAAACTAACAAGTGTCCCTTTAATTTCAGGCTGATAGGTCATTTGTCTTGTCCTGGCACACCACCCCATTCTCTGAATAACCCTTCAAATGTAGTGGTATCTTCTCCCCACATCTATGCATTGCAATAACACTTGCACAGATCAAGGCCATCTGTGTAGGGCTTGAGCCATCTGAAATTCTTCCCAGAATACTAGATTTTGCTAGGTTTTGTTGACTTGGCTTAGACAATTTGCCAGGGTCCATTTTCTGCATTTCTTCTCCCTTCTGAAATCTCTAACAAAGCCAGTTTTAACTCCTCAGATCCGTGTTGCCCCTGCAGAGACAAACTGGCCAGGCTAACTAAGATTTTTTCAAACCTTCAAATGCTTCAGAGGCTGTCATTCCCTTCACTTGCATTTGCTCTCTGCGCTTTAGAGAGTAAAGTGTAGCTGAAGTGTTCTCTTACATTATGGACTTTAAATGAATTTTAATTGTGGTAAGGTTTTCTGGGCATGCTGTGTTTCCATGCATTCCTTCTACTGCCACTATCATTTGCTGTACAGAAATCACTGAAAGTATTTCTTCAGTGCATGGCTCTTATGTGCCTTGCTCTGCATCATGTAAGTGCATTCAGAAGATAACAAGAGGCACCCCCCAAAAAAAAACCCTCCTGGGAAAGTTTATAATTGAAAGATACAGTTCACTGCAAGATGCCTGATGACACAATCCATGGACTACCTCTGCAAATCCACAGAAGTAGCTGTCCATCAGTTTTACGAGCTTTGTCCAAAATCTCAATGCTCAAGCCTTTCACCTCCCTATGCTATTCCTCACCAATTAGACTTTGCAGCTCTTTGCTAATTTCATTAGTGCCTCTTAGCTGCCTTATCCTTCCTGACTGTACAAGGAGACTAGATTCTCAGATCAGGCTGTTTGACATGGCCAATAGTTGTTCTGGTCCTTGGAAAGTTGCTCTTAAGTAAAGCTCTGAGTCAGAAGATTCTGGTGAGTCCAGCATTCAGTGTCCTCCAGAATCTACTAACAGGCCAGTGCCAGTGCCTTTCTACAAGGGGTTGGTAGGACCCCAAGGAAGCTAGTGTCATGGATATCCCACCCAGCAACTACATATACAACTACATATACAAGTACGACTACAACTACAACTACATATACACACCAGAAATAAGCTGAATGACTCTTAGGCACACATGTGCCTTAGAAGTTCTGGAAAGTTGGTGCTCCCAGACTTGCTCATCTGTGAGTCAAACAACTGAGACTTTTGGATTTAGCTAATGGAAACAGAGTATTTGGTTGGAATAAATTGCACTGAAAACACTTTATAACCATCAATCATTGTGATTTCTGTGTATCGTGCACTATTAATACAAGATGCAATTAAGAATCATATCCTTAACACTGAAGATGCCATATATATACACTAATGAAGAAGTAAAAAAACTACCAAAGGAAAAAAAATAATTCCAGTCTTGATGAATTTCAATGAACTGGGTCTGAAACAGAACAGATGTAGATGTAGTGCAATTTCCCACTTCATGCAGGGGCACTGTCCTCCTGCCCCTTCCATCTCATGCACCTGTAAGACAGCATGGTGTCTGCTCATGTCCCAAACTCCAATTCTGCCTGTGCAAATAAAGAAATCACTCACAAAATGAAAGAGGCAAGTAAGTGTTCATTCACATGGAACAAGTCTGCTCTTTTCCCTGCACACACTAATATGTTCTGTCTGATGAAATGAAACACAGCATTAACAAAAACTAAGTATATGTCAAACCAAATCATCTATTAAAACAGCACAGCAGACGTTTCACCCCAGTTAGGGACTTTTTCCTATATATGGGCAGTGTCAAGAAGGGTATGGTCACAGGACTAAGAAGCTTTTGCAGGAAGCATGCCATAAAAACACTAGGATCAACTCCTGGAACCACCATAACCAGTGGCAGTACTGGCATCAGGGTCAGAGTCAGGCTCATCAGCCACAGGTCTTGATGAAGTGGGAACTGTTTTCCACATCCACCGTCTGAGGCCAGAAACAAGAAACAAACACCACTGGGAGTTTGGATAGACAGAAAGCTGAACAGGAGCCAGCAGTGTGCTCAGGTGGGCAAGAAAGCCGACGGCATCCTGGCCTGGATCAGGAACAGCATGGTCAGCAGGACCAGGGAGGTGATTCTGCCCCTGGACTCGGCGCTGGTGAGGCCACACCTTGAATACTGTGCTCAGTTCTGGGTCCCTCAGCTCAGGAAGGATATTGAAGTGCTGGAGTGGGTCCAGAGAAGAGCAACGAGGCTGGTGAAGGGACTCGAGCACAAGTGCAATGAGGAGAGGCTGAGGGAGCTGGGGGTGTTCAGCCTGGAGAAGAGGAGGCTCAAGGGAGACCTTATCACCCTCTACAACTCCCTGACAGGAGGTTGGAGTCAGGTGGGGGTTGGTCTCTTCTCCCAGGCAACCAGCAGCAGGACAAGAGGGCAACAGGCTCAAGCTCTGCCAGAGGAGGTTTAGGTTGGATATTAGGAAGAGATTTTTTACAGAGAGAGTGATCAGGCATTGGAATGTGCTGCCCAGGGAGGTGGTGGATTCACCATCCCTAGAGGTTTTCAAGATGAGACTGGATGTGGCCCTTAGTGCCATGGTCTAATAACGATGGTAGGGTTGGACTGGATGATCTTTGAGGTCTCTTCCAACCTGGTTGATTCTATGATTCTGTGACACGTAAATGGCTACATATAGTGCTGAAGAAATAATTAGTAACTGTGCAGTGAACACCCACAGAGCAGATGCAAGATGATATTGGATGCAGCAGGCGTCAGTTAGGTGCAAACAACAACAGCTGGGGACTTTGTGCATGATGAGACAGCAGCACATGTCGATCTGTCCTGGAGGTCAAGACAACAGGACTCATGCAGAGCACTTCCACTAATCACATGAGATGTAAAATGAAAGTGCTCCTGGTTTTACAGTTGAAATGACTGGCATAAGACCAACCAGGAAAATCAGGTACAAGAAAAAATTATGTCCAGTCTTCTGAGAAACTGCTAATGGGAGCCTGGGTCTGTCATTCTGGGACGAGGAACAGAAGAGAGGGTATCCCCCTTTCTCACTACAATCAGTGCTTGCACTTGAGCCTTTGAGAGCGGATACCTGGAAAAGCAGTTTGAGATGGGTGTAAAGCTAAATCAGAGGAACATTAAATATGCAGGTGATACTTTCCTGATGCAGGAAGATCCTTGAGTCTCCATTCACTCCTTTATTGGGCCTTATGGCATGGATGGGCCATATCTCTGGCTTTAAGACAAAGTAGAAGGAAAGTAAGTTTTAACTGTGTGAATCCAACTCTAGTACACTTTTCAATGAGGACTGAATGCCAGCACATCCTTTCCATTTTAGTATTCACATCAACTCTGGGTGAGACAAACCAATAACTGCGTTAAAACAGTTAGGCAGATTACTTTTTATTTTTTAAAGGATATATTGAGTCACCAAAACTTTTCACTATGGAGCAGACAGGGTTTTGTCGAAATAGTAAGCTGAAGAGAAAAATTATATTCTGTATTTCTTTGCTCTGGAGATACCCAAGATATATCTTGATTTAATTTGTGAAAATGATCTTTTGGGATAAGTAGAAAATTGCGATATCCTTATATATCATGAATTATATAGGACTCTCTGTAAAAATGGGACTGGCATTGTTTCCAAATCTGTGACTCTATGCAAGAATGAACATAGTCCTGTAGGAAATACATTTGCACAGTCAGTTGTTCAAATCTTACTTAGGCAGAACTGAAGTACATCTACCTAGGCACATCTGCCCTGTAGCACAGCAGTAGCTTGAAGGCAACAGCAGCTATGAAGGCTCTCACAAAACACAGGTAAAGAAACACTAAATGCAGACCTCCAGTTCAAACTGGTCTGTTCTCTTTCAACACAGCCCCCAGTGAAATACACATAGAGGGAAGTTACAATGTTAGGATCAATGAGATGAAAAGATGATGGACGAGAGAGAATTTATATACTATAACTCCAAGGCTTTTTTGATTGGTTTTTAAGAGCTGGAAAAAATCAATTAATAAGTTTAACTTGCTGAAGAAATATCTGTGGATTAGACAGCCTGTGATATCAATAGGTCAAATGCAGCTATACTCAGAAAAGTTTTAACCTGGTTGAGAAGCTGATTAGATTTTTCTGGCAACTAGCATATTAACAGAAAACATGGGGCCAATTCCTCTGAAGCTAAGACAAAAGTTTAGCCCACGACAGAAGTTTGTGTCCATGTTTTGAAATGGAACTATTGACTTTTCACTTCAAAATTACATTTTCTATTTTTGTCCCCAAATCAGACAGTTAAAATTTCATTCAAAAAGAAGGGTTGTTTTTTTCTGATCTGCTGAGAAAACAAAACATTGAATTTGAATTTGGTGCTAATTCCTCTGAAATTTGTATTGTTTTACAAATACTCAACTCTTCCCCCACAAAACCAAGAAGAAAATCTCTTTCACAGAATAATAATTGAAATTTTTTATCCAAATATGTCTCTTGGAAAAAATTAACCCCTCAAAGTCTCTATGGACATTCAAGCCCAACAGATTTCATCCTGTGAAGACCTAGTAAAAGACCCCAAAATCTCATTGTAGTCAGTCCCACTGAATTTTGGACCCCAACATTGAGTAATCAACATTTATTATAAAGATCTTGCATATACCTGCAAGCCACCCAAGCTAAGTACATCATTAAATGCTGAATTTAATTAAAAATGTCAAATCTCAACCACAAAATTTCCATCTCCATTCAGTTTGACAGAAAAGATAATTGAATAATTTCCAATTGTAACTCCACTATAGGTACAATGTATAATAATTTTGACAGGTTTCTGAATGTCACATGTATAGTATATTCACTTTGTCCTTGTATAATGGATAACAGCTGCATTTTCATACATTAAATTATTTGTTCTTATTGAGAACAGTGCAAAATTTTATTCACTATTCCTCAGCCATTAGGACAAAATGAAAAGATTATATACCAAATTATGCAAATTGGCATAGCTGATCTTTTAAAGTATTGCTGGAAGTTTTTGAGATAGGTTACCAGGATAACCTCTGTACATCAGAAAAACACTGCAGTGCTGGCTATCTCATTTCCATTTTACAGCCTGTGTTACAGACATAGGTACATTATATTTCAGAAATATATAGCAAAGAGGATGATAATTTGTCCTTCTATGTAGAATATGAAGTAGGGTTTTAAAGACTCCTGCTTAGGGCTATTCTGCAGTGCAACTTTGATAAAATTGACAACCTATCTTTTTAGTCAAAGATTTATAGATCACATGACTGTTTCAACTGTGCCTTTCAACCAGAAAGAATGTAGAAGGTTCCCCCAGGAGAGTTTGGGTGCAAGTATTTCTGTTGAGAGGGAAGGAAAATGGCTTTTGCTGACATAGATTTATTTTTATTACCTAGGTGAACCTCTCAGTCTCTGGGGCTGGCCAGTGTAGGACCAGAATGTCCAGCCTCCAACCAAACTATAGGCAAGGAAGTGCTGGGGAAGGACTCTGCCCTCCCTATGAGCAAATGAGATCTGCAGGGGTATGAGTTGCACTAAATTAAGAAATTTTTTTGTCACAGAAAAGGATACCACTGCACTGCCAAAAGCCTTAAGGGCTTTAAGACAGAGACACTGTCTCCACCCACTCTCCACAATAACCCTGTTCTTCTGGGACACATCTCCCTTAGGATACCTCAGCTCTGCAGCCAGAGCCTGTATGTTCCTCCAAGCAAATTTCTGGAAATTGGAGAACCTGATTGCCTGATATCCTCCAACACATTCCTATAACACCCATGTGGGAGCTAGCTGAGTACTTGTGTGCGGGCAGAGAGTCCAACCATTTATGCCAAATAAAACAGTACCTGCTCAACAAAGGTGTTATGATGATTAATTAATTCAACTTTGCAGAACACTTTGAAAGATTAAAAGCTGTAATTAAAGTGCTTGGCTTGTACAAAGCTGAGGCAACAAAATACTTAGGAAGAAAATAATAACTGATAACTTTGAATATTAGTGCTGTCACTTGGAAGGACTGTGTGGACAGTAGTAAATTAATGAACTGGGTTTTAATGACTACTATAACCTGAAAGGATAGAAAAATTGCAAAGGCATGCTAAAATATTCTGAATATGCTAAAATATTCTGAATCGCTTAAGAACTGAGATAATATCCAGAGGCTATACCTGGATACAAATGAAGGAAGAGGTAGGGGTTTTTTATGCTGCTTACCAAGTCTAGGAAGGTTTCTAGAAAGTCACTTATCTTTCTGGTATCTAAACATCAAAGAATGTTAAATTGCAAAGCAGATACTGCACTCTCCATCATGAAAAATCTGTAACATAGTGGAAAAATCTGCTCTGCATAGGAATTCTGTTTAAACAATCAATGTAACTTCAGTTTCATGCTCTAAACTCTGACCAGCATAAAGCACACAAAAAGCCATCTTTTCATCTGCTAACAGTAATGCATCTTCTGTTCTTTAATTTGTACTTGGAATGAAAATAGATTTGTTCTCTTCAGAAAGAATTCCCTACAGAGAAAGGGCCCTTGAGTAATTTGTTTTGCTGGCAATGCTTTTATGTTTTGCAGTACAGGTTGGTATTGTGAACCTTGAATTCCACAGTATCTATAAAAGCAGAAGAATGAGCTGCAAATATATTTGTAAATATATGCTGACAGTGTCTTACTTCAATTCTTCCTGCAAAAAATGCAGAAATTGCATATGTCTAGGATTAATGAAAAGCCAGTCCTGAAATGAGCAGCATTGATTTGTCTTGCATCACTCAGTTCTCAGAGGACCCAGTTTCAGCTAGACTTATGTGTGGGTACGATTTAGCATAAGACAATTTGAAATTCATCCAAGGAAACTCAGAAAAACCTTGTTATACCACTCATTACACTGTGGTGTGGCTTACATTTTGGATTGGATCTTTCACTGCTGTCTAGCACTAGGCTGATGTTATTATGAAAGCTAAAGAAAACTGTGCAGGTACAGCAATGGGGAATCCAGGAGCAGGTGAACAGCAGTAGATAGAATAACATAAGTGTGCAGTCAATCTCTACACACTGAAATGGACCTGAACCACAGGCAAATACCACAGTCCAAGTTATAAATATTATCAAATTCTTACACATATATTCCATTACACTAGGTAATAGTTTCAAATAGCTGTATATGTGATTAATATTTGCTTCTAATGCACAAATCATCTACAGTATATGGGATCCAAGCACCGCTCAACAGCAGAGCATTCACTGCCTGATTTTATAGCCCAAATTTATCGTTTACTATTTGGCTGTCAGATGTATATGAACATGCAGTGGACTGCAATCTTATATCACCTAGACCCAAGGAGTCATACTTACTTCTTTTTCTTAATTAATCAAAGATTAAGATTATATTTCTCCAAGGATTGCAGAAACAGCTACCACATACCTCATTAGTGTCTCCAAGGCTTTCTACGGCCTGACCATTCCTGGCTACAGTACAAATCTATATGGGCTGCCTATGCCAGCAAGTCCCAGTTTGGCCAGATGACTGCATAATTGCCTGCTTACACAAGGGAACATAGGCATGGTGCTAGCCCACTCACTTATCTCATAATCAGAATTTCAGTCCCAGGAAATCACTGAAACCAGACACCTTCATGGCTTCTATGTGAGCACTCCCCAGCAAATAGTCTCCGAAGAGATTTTTCATTTCCTTGCGTGTTACGTTCCCTGTCATCCACTTGGCTAAACCACAGTCTCATGGCCAGCATGCCCCTTCCCTTCCAAAATAGTGTGTGCACATTCACAGCAAAGCAGGAAATCTAGAGCCAGAGTTTCAACTTTCTGTTCATTTCCTCAAAGCACTGTTGTTTTTACAGGGTGTTGCTATCCAGCAAAGATGCCAGTTGCTGGATAACTCCATTGCCACACACAATTCAAAGCTTATTTCAGAACAGCTGCACATCCTTCACATTTTAATTGACATAGCTATCACAGGCTAGTAAAGTTTAATTATCTGTATTTAAATACACTATTATCACGTTGTGTGTTTATATTATACAGAAATAAATCTGAAAAGAATCTTGCATCATTTTCATCCATAAATGCATAGCCATTTAGACATGGGTATGCAAGTATGGAATATATTGTATGAAATGCAAACTTTCCTACACTTTCCTCACTGTAAGATACCAAAGGGACCATTCTTATCTTAGGGATAAATTGCTTCTCCATTCCAAATCATACTTTGGATATTTTTAAAAATACCAAGAAGCTATCAGTGATAATGGCTTCTGATCTGCATACCTGAATGCCTAGCAAAAGTCCTCAGATGTGGAGGAATTTTCACTATTCCTGCACTTATTTCAGAATCTGAATGAACTGCCAACATTCAAAATATCCCTTGAAATACATTTTTTTGAAAATACTTGATTTAATCAATTAAACCAGAACATCTTACAAATATCATATGACAATTTCTCATCTAAATTTCAAAGCAAAAAAGCTATCTTTTAATGAGGCAAAGAGCTATTTCACTTTGATTTCTTTTTAAATGGAGTTTGATTGAAGTCTGTATATTCTGCAGAAAGTTCTGATCTTGTTGAATAAGCAGCTTCTGTTGGAAAATTGTATTTTCATCATTTCTTGGAGAAATTGGTATTGCTCCATTACCTTCAGTGATTCACAGCAAGTGAGGACCTGACTTATAACAGCAGCAATCTTTGTTGGTATCTTGTGGACATGTTTAAACAGAAAAGGTATTGTACAATGATAGAGCATGTATTTTGGAAAGACTGAGAACGGTGAACGCACACTAAATTACTTTATAGTAATAAGCTTTGTTTCAATGTGATTCTTGGCAAGCAGAGCAGAAGATGAGCCTTAGCAAAAAACCCATTCCAATATATGCCCACAAATGGCTACCGTGCTATTCACTTTTAAAAACAGATTTCGAAATACAGCCTAAAGCCTGCTAGAGGGATCAAGCAGGGTCACAGAAAGACAAGCTACAGCTGCTTGAGAGAAAAAGCTGTGTTTCTGTAAGAGAGGGCTCACAGTTAGACTTATCAACCACTAGACTGTGGGGACAGAAACCAAGAACCTGTTCATACCTGTTTAGTGTGTGCGTATATATGTATACATGTATATATATGTATGCATGTATGTATGTATGTATGTATGTATGTATCTATCTATCTATCTATCTATCTATCTATCTATCTATCTATCTATCTAATATATGCCTGTACCAAAGGCATCTGCAATTTTAAAATAACCCCAACCACTAGCATGCTGATGTCCTCAGATGACTCATTCCACTGTGACTATATGGCAGGTGTTCATCAAAAGGTCTTGGAGAGTCTCCTTCAGAGTGGCATATCTTTGTGGTACATTATGGTCCTTTGTATTCACATGCCTGTCTTCATATTTCTTTTGTCTTATTCTTGGATCAAAAGGGACATTTTAAATCTTTCTCTGTCTACATGTAAATACACTAAAACCTTTGTGGCTTTGGTGTCATTATGAATAGCAATAATGAATAGCTCTGTCAGTCCTGTTTAAGACCTAAGAGCGAGTTTGAGCTGCTTTTATTTTGATGGGTTGAAAATGAGTCACTTGGCAATTAATAGGAACCATTCCTGTGGAAGGATAAGCACTGAGAGACATAGGAAAAAGAGGGAAATAGCAATAAAAAGAAATCAAATTCAAACCCACCATAACTAGTTTGTACCCAAGTTACACAACTTCAAACAGGTATAACATTCACCTAGAGATAAACAGAGCCAGGTAACCCCATCCTTAGAATCAGATGTTTTTATGCTTATTCACACACAAGATTTGTTTTAGGGCAGTAGTTTCACGAATGACCCGAGTGAGTCAATAGTGACAAAAACCTACACTGAGGACCATCTTGAACTAGCAGGGACATTATCCACATTGCAAAACTGCATTTGAGTCCAAAATGATCCTGAAAAATTGGACACACTAGGTGGGGATTAAACCCAGAAGGGAACACTGGACTATTAAAGTCTAGAAAACAGCACCTACCAATAAAACAGAATGAGTTTAGAGCACAACCTGAAAGGAAAGGTCTTGAGGGGAAGTATAGTAGCATTACATGAAAAAGCTGACTGGGCAAGGTGAATAATCCTTACTGCTGGAGCTCCTGAATAGAGGGATAGATAAATATCTTCTGTCACAAACAGCATGTCCCAAATCTCTTCAGGGCCAGGTGATTTCTCTGTGCCAAACTTGGCAGCTCTCTGAATCATAACTGATCCCACTGACCCCACTGCAAGCAGCCTATCAAATCATGGAAGCTTCTCTGACAGCATGGAAAGACACAGCAGCAGTTCCAATAATATTCACGGGGCTGTGGGTTACCAAGTATAAAGAAGAGGATCTTTGTTGCAAAGTATGTGCAAGAGAATTAATTCCTATCTGCAAACAATTTATAAGGGACCAATTTATACACTTTTAGTCCAAGTAAGAGATTATTTTGTTTTAGAGTGCAATACAACATCACAGGGATCAAAGCCGAATATGATTTAGATGGGTTACACAAGACACGTCATCATCTTGTCCAGACCATCACAAATCCAAAGGCTGCATTTACACTGATATAACATAGTAATATCAAATTTGATTGAGAGCAGATTACAGGATATTCCAATGACATAAGTTTTATTTGAAATACATCAATGTTGTATTGCCAATATATTTGAGCAAAATGCCCAGAAGATGACCAGTTTCACTCCTTCGACATCAGAAGTTCCCCAGAATTCAATAAAACTTATAAGGAAAACAAGCATGATCGTCCTCATGGGAAAAAGAATGAAAAGCAATTTTTTTTCAATGACAACCTTTCCTAGGAATTAATGCAAGGACTGAATCTTTCACATCTACTCTCCAGCTAAAAGTAATTTTTCCTCTTTTGGAACTGGAAGGAACTTTGCTCAGTTTTTACCAACTTACTAATGAAGAAGATCTCCTGGCTCCCTGCACTAGGATTATTTTTGATTTTGCACTCTGATTCAGAAAAAAACAACTAACCAACCAAAAACCAACCACAACCACACTTCTCTTGCTCAGGTTGTTTCAGTGATTGAGAAATGTTAACCCCTGAGGAAAAGAATTATCTCACTCAGTAGCTAGAAAACAAAATCTTATCTTGTTACTACTTGGAATTTGGTTTGAATTAACAATTTTACAGTTCAGTTTGGCAAGGTCATATACACAGAGTATGCCATTCCCTCCCAGCTGTAGCTTTCCTCTCATTTTAATACCTTACATCCCAGCTCCTGCCAATGCTCATGCTATGTCAGTCCACACAAAAGAAATCCAGGCCTTTACTCTAAAACAAGAAAAATTTAAGATAATTAAGTGTGCCATTAGCACTGATTAAATAATTGGCAGGGTGAAAAACTGTCAGCTCCAGTGTAAAATAGTTGATTCATATTGGCTAACACAGCATGAGCAAGTCACTTCCGTAGTGCTAGTAGTGTCTCTACGAATCACAAACCTCATTGTGGGAGATGTGGAAGGTACAGGTCCTTATCTTCATAACAGAGTTCTAGACTAAGAGAATTGAAAGCATTCATAGATGAAAACAAAACAAAAAAGTTAACAAGTATGCCTCTAACATAGTCATACTAATAGAGAGACAAATGCTGACAAAGATTACACCTTATGGTTCAACAGAAAATGTAGTCTCTGGATTATATTGTGGAGATTTATTATAGATGGGTTACAGTGATTCATTTCACTGAAGTAATTAAATTTCTGTTGACACGAAAATATCATAACCCAAGAGGTTCAGCAATCCCTTGAGTTACTTTCAAGAGAAAATGAAATTAAGGTATGTTGGATACAGACAAAGTGAACAGACCTGGCTCATAAAAGTAAGCTAATTGAAAAACTGTGCCATAGTCACTCACACACTCAACTACTTCTGCAGCAACTTGATCATTCTAATGTCCTTCCTTTTTGTAGCTCATACCTGTGTTAATTTATGGTCCATTACACCAAAATGTCAACTGTATCCAATGTAAAATTTTATAGTGGAATAAGAAAGGATGATTGCACTCCACTGCTTCAGGCTAAAGTAGGGGTGTTATATCACCTGCTTTCCAAGGAAAAGATCACAAACTGAGAATAAATAAGCATTGTAGTTTTAAAACTACTTTTACTGTTTCAATACTGTTTTATCTATCAGATGAATTACAACATGTTCCTTCACAAAACCCAGGCTGTTAAAATGCAGTTGAGACTGTGGGTGTCTACTAGACTGTCTGTTACCTGTCAGGCAATCAAAGCAAATAATGAGTCTCAGCATCTAAGAGCTACCCTGTTGTGCCCTCACTCACAGGACGAAGGACCTTACTCCACAAGGAGCACAGCTCCACGATTCTCACAAGAACTTCTCCACTAAACAGACACAGCTCCTGGGAACTAACAAACCTGCCACCCTCAGCTGTCCCTCTTGCCAACCATCTCCATGAAGAATAATTTTTCTTTTTCAGCAAGCTTTCTGGATGATCCATGTTTCTTTCTCACATTTGTCTTTGAAAGGACACAGCACAAGGCACTAACAGAATTCACAAAACCACAGATCCAACCTAGAAAACTATTTGCAACCCACAAATTTAATTGTGAATAGAGTTAATATGGGGATCAATGAGTCTGACAGGCTTCTTCAACTACTGATCAAAGCCCAATAACAATGGAAATTTTACTTTTAACTTCAGTGGATCTGTAGCCACACTCAATTATGTCAGCTTAGCACACCAAACAAAAACTTTCAGAGCTGGCTGGCTGCAGAAGCACTTGTAGTTTAAACACCAAAATTTAATTCAATTTTGCTGTAAGATGATACATTCTCTTCTTATTTGGTTCATCTAGGTACTGTTTTCCCTGTATACTGAAAAAAAAAAAGAAAAAATAGGGAGAGAAGCAAAACTAGTATTCTGTGAATATGCAAACAAGTAGTTTAAGGAAAATAATTAAAAATATATCTCCAGACATTCTGAATTGTGGTCACCACTTCATGAGCAGATTCCTGTCTGGTCTATAAACTTGGACTAAAGTCAGGTCAGGTCTTCTAATTTACATATGTTGAAAACGTTGCCAACTGAACTCTAGCTTTATCTGATATTGCAAAAATATTCCTGAATAATATAAATATAAAAGACTGACTACTAAAAGTCACTTCGTGTTAAACACAAGAGTATGTTAAAGGTGGTTAATTCCTACCATTCCAGCCTCAGAATATAGATTCAAAGAATATGACAATTCTCTTCCTGGCAAGGATTCCTGGCTTTTGACTTCCTCTAAAATATTCAGAATTTGAAAAAACCTCAAGGTAATCAGAAAGGAATGATCTTGAATCATGCCACGAAAAAGTAAGAGTAGGTAAATTGACAGCTAATATAAATCCATAGTAACAGGAACAAATTGATTTATCCCAGCTGACTAATAGCTTCATGTGTTTATTTTCCTTAAGAAAAAACCCAAACAGCTACAAAGCAGTACTACATAACTAATATAATCTTCTAGTTTGATTTGTGTCCTAATTAGCTATCAAACTTAGGCAGTTGCTAGTCCTGAATGTCTTTATGTGCCTTCATTCTGCATTCTTAAGTTACATTTAAGCTGAAGATGAGCTTTAATCCAAATCCTTCAAGTTGAACACTCTACTTAAAAAAAAAAGAAATCTGATTCAGTTTTGACTTCTTCAAAAATCTCCCCCTCAATATTAAAAAACTCACAGTCTTCAAAATATTTTTAAAAAACAATCTCCTTTATGAGTTTCAGTTCAGTGCGCTTTGTATATTTATAGACTCAAATCCATAAAAAGAGTTCCAAAGACCACTACCAAATTGAAATATGGGTCTTAAATCTATAGTTTAAAATGTCTCCCTAAAATTATATGGGCTTGTGATAAATACTAGTATTTAACAATGAGAAGCCAGGCAAAGTACAATACCAGTCTGGGCAATTAAAGACAACTTTAACCCCTATACAGCATGTAGTGCTTTCTCAGCCCTGACCTCATGTCCTGGCATAGGCTGACCCTCTCAAATCAAGATACTACAACAGGTGACTACAGGGCAGAAAGTTTCTTCCTGGCTATTCTCATGAGATGGGACAAGACCATGAGATTCTCAAGGTGTGAGAGGGTGTGTATATCAGTGAAGATGGGGTGTGTCAGGCTTCTGAGACACTAACAACTCAATATGGGAGATATTCAAGATGTGCCTCTTGGTACTTGTACCTTTTCTACTGTGCCCTGAAAGTGCATCAGGAATCCCACAGACTCAAGGAGGAACAGACAGGCATGAGGAAAAGGAAAATTCCTTCTACTCACAATGGGAAGAAAACAAGGAGTAAAGACTACATGCAATGTTCTTCAAACATCATCAGGGCTCATGTAATAAAAAACTCAACCAAAGGAACTTGTCACATGGGGAATGCATTTTGCCTGTGAGGCTATGGATCCGTCCACTCCTTTGGGGTACTAAAAGGCTCAGGGAGCAACTCAAACAGATATTGCCTTTTATAAGGCAATTTAGACTCTTGATACAGAGTAATTTAAAGAAGGAGACAAGACCAACCCCAAACCCACCAGAACAAACAGCTTCAAACAAGTGACTGATGTACATGAATGGCTGCTTTCTCCTGTTCATGCAAAGTATTCCCAATATCCAGAGGAATTTTAAATAAAACTGAACAGTATGCCTCTCTAAGCCTTCAAAAAAACACAAATACATAAAAAAAACCCCAACCTGCACAAAAGATTTGATCACAGTCTTACCCCATGCCTGGCACAGTCTCAAAACTAGCACTTTTACCTAAGCAGCCAGAGGCTACAACTTTTTTCATGTTTGAACATCCCTTTGCTGGTGGGAACCTGAATGCACCACTTATTGGCACCTCTGGCAGAAGGCTGTTTGTTCCAAGTGTTTTCTGGATCATCTGTTTTCAGAAGAGTTCAAGTGCCTTTAAAATCTTTTTTCTGAAGTCTTTAAGGAATGTTTGAGTCTCAGACATACCTCTTTCCAGGGAGGAGTGCCAAGAGCTGTCTCAGCTGATACATTACCCTTATTCTACTGTGCCTACTGAATGGAGAGCTGATTTCTCTCCCTGTAGCATTCCTCACATATGCCCATATCTATTGAACATATGCATTCACCCCACTGAAAGTCCCAGTCCTGTTGTCTGCACCAAATTTAAGTATTTAAAAGTTCCCAAGCAGTAGACTTGGGCCTGTTTTGTTCCCCTGACCCTGTGTTTCCTTGGCAAATCAAAGGTTTGTATGCAAAGCCTGCTGAATCAAACAGCCAACAATCCATATCATTCAATTTGCTATGCTGGGTGGAAAAATATGAAAACTGGAAAGCCTATTCTTGTGAGAAACAGACATCAAAGAGCAGAAGAAAAACAAGGCAGCTCAGCTCCATCTCAAAAGGCACTCAATTCCAAGAAAAGGAAGAAAACAAACCATCAGTGCTCAGTGTAAGAAAGTTTCCCTAAACCTGCAGCTTGCTCCTTGTGGTTCTCTCAATGAGGTGCACACAAATCTCTAAAGTGCCAGCACCGTTGCACAGAATCCATGGCAGAAACAGGTGAATGCTGCTTTCTGAAAGTTATTGCACATTACCACAGCTGACTTCAACAGTAACTTCTAAATGAAATGTAGATAAGCCTTCTTAATGTAAATTACTCTTTATTTAAAGCTTAATTGCAGTAGTACAAGAATATCGTGGACTGATAATTACAATTAATTTAAACATTGATAAGTAAACATTAGGTTTTATTTTCTTACTGTGAAATGTATCTAACCTAATGGGCTGATAATTCCATTTAATTTTGTGTAAAGAAACCAGGTAATTTCTGTCAGGTATCATAAAATGGCAATGACTGCTTTATCATAAAATATTAATATTTTCCAAAAAGAATTGTTCTTTTTATGAATCAGCAGTTCTGCTCAGTTTCATTTAGTTCTCAATAAAAGGACAAAGGAAAAAGTTGGAGTGCAGTCAGAGAACAAAGGCTCCTTTGGGCCCTATCAGTAAAATGTAAACTAAATTGTGGCAGAACTATCTTACATCATTCAGGCTTCAGGAGATGTGTAGTGACTGCCACAAGGCTGTGAGAGCCCTAACTTGAGACCTAAGGTACCCACATGGCATTAATCTGCCAAGTCATTCAAGCTACATCCATTTACACCTGCTAAAATCTGGCCTGCATCCACTTGTGGCCTCAGTCCTGAATCAGGCAGATACTGCTCTCAGACACACCACTAGAAATCAGGAGTTGGGTTTTAAAAACATTCCCAACATAAGAATCTTCCTAAATGAGCCCTGTTTTCCAAACATTCCAATTCTATTCCAGCACTACTTTACTGATTACTGAAATAAAAGAATCAGTGGGAGATTTGCCTGCTTAATTCTTATAATCAGGTGCTGCAGACAGTAAGAAGGGCTCAGTTTAAGGCTTCAGGGCATTATCAAAAGGTATCAGAACAGCTGGATCAAGCCCTTGGGCACTTTTATTTCTACTCCAGAAAAATTAATGAGAGAGACTTTCTCTGAATCCCACCTACCAGATGGTGGTTCTCCTTTTGCAAACACTCTTGGGTCTATTTCAGGATATGAAATAAAGACTTTTTAATAGGGAAGAGGTAGACCAGTAGAAGACATGATAGCATGGGTACTGACACTAAGGAATCAAATAAAGAATATGAAAACTTCATTCTTCATTCAAAACTTTCCTTGAAAATCTCAGAAGAATTTTAATAGCTGCAAGTCAACACATCAGAATATCTACATGTAAGGCAGCTGCATGTGGTATCCCACAGCATATTAAATCACCTTTCCCAGTCTTCCTAGAGATGCACAGTGTAAAGCTTGACTGTCAGGAGGAGTTTGGCTTCTTTTAATACCAAAGAAACCAGTGTCTACTTGGAAAAACAGCTTTAGTGAACCAATATAACATCCACTCTGCTCTTCACCACCCAGCTCAAATAGAAATCAGCTCGACTTCTTCCTCCCATGTCAGAAAGGAAACAAAGCAAACCAGTTGCTGTGATAAAAAGTCTGCTTCTTGAGAGGACTTTTCTGTGGAAGTCTTCAAACTTCCTCACCCACCTTTCAAAATGCATCAGCAGCAGAACTCAATTCCACTCCTCAGGCCTTCTCAGAAAGAATCCGTATCTGTGACAGTGCCCTCTGTAATGGTGACTTGGCTACACTGATTTACAAAGTCTAGCATTGGTCTGTAGCCACTCAGACACAACTACCACAGTTTTTGTTTTCCCATGGGACCTTTCCATGACAGGATTGTGTCCAGGATCCATCTATCAGTCAGAGACCTGGAATACACAACAGTGGAACCATCAACCACTTGCTGCTTTTCAGCCCCGAGCATGAAGTGGGTAAGAATCCTTTCCAAATACTCTGCTCAGGTAAGATAGGCAACTCCTTGAGATCTGTGCAAGTAGCTCAGAGCAGCATTTGCATGCTAACTAACATCAGTTCCACTTCACAAGCCTGTGTCTTTATGAGAAAGTTGAAGCATCTGAACATTTTACAGATAGAAAAAACAATGTGTAATGCTCCCATTACGAGAATCTTTACTTTTCTGAAACAGAAATTTCCTTGTCTCTGCACTAAATGTTTTTCAATGATTCAAAATGATACTGCAAATGTTGTTTGATCTAGGATATTAATGACAAAAGAACAGACATGGATGGGAGATTCCTGCCCTCAAAATGTGGTGCCATTTTTATTAATAAACATAAGTCTGCAGTTTTTTATATGTGGATTAAGCTGGTAACAGTCTAGAAATATAATTGTCACAGAGTTGTGCTGGTAATTTTCAGATTTGTTCTGCATCAGTAATAATTGTATTTCTGAAGAGGAGAAGACATCAGAAAGGGGAAGATACCAAACAGAGACAACTACAATTTTATTATTACTGCTTCTAAAATCATACATTTTATAGCACTATTGGGTGCAGAGGCCTCTGCATGCAAATTATCTGGGTATCTAGGTCATGAGATGCTTCAATGTGATTTCTAATTAAAAAGCACAAATTACCATTCCAATCAAATATTTAATAAAATTGCTGATAGTGAACTTAACTAACCTTTATCAACGTGGTAAGTAATACCGAAGATAAAATCTGACTATTTGGTGTCCACAAGCCATGTCAGCAAGAGGAGTCATTCCTCACACCTACCATGCTCACAACCTCATTCAGTTCCAGCTCTTTGGCTTGATGAGACTTTTAATTGTCATGCAGGCAGAAATCAGCTTCAGGTAAGCAGGCTATTTTGACTAGATGCATTCCTATAACAGTGCAGTAACTGCATGGAAACAAATAGATTCTCAAAAAGCATGAGAATACTCTTACTTTCTAACATACTAATATAAGGCAAGAACTGCAAAAAAAAGTAATTCCTTTTTTTTCACTGGTGCCACAGGAAAAATCTTTGTGTGGCCTAAATTTTTTTCAGATTGATTTTTCCCTATAAAATCAGATGGTTTATTTTACCCAGCTTTCTTCCAAGTGAGATGGTTATAGATTGCTTGCCAGACTCAAACAGATTTTTACTGTGCCATGAATCTGTCCACGCCTCCTTTTTTCCCCCTCTTTCATTTCTAAAGATAGCCCTACTATGAGGCAGATTCCTTTCCCTTTGAGAGCCATGGAGTTTCCACCAATTACTTGACTCACAGTATTGCTGACTTTACATTATAATCTCCATAAATTAGAGATATTACAATCAAGTACAAAAGCTGCATGCATTATTTGCTGTGCATGTGAAATTAGCATAAATGATTCATTTAATTTACTTAGCTTCACCATATCTCTGCAAATTAAAAAAAGGCATCAGCAAGTCTTCTCATCCATATCTTGTTTATGAGCCTATCTCTGTGGCTTAGAGTTACCCTCAGTCAATGGAATCATGTACTATGAACAGTGCCAGTTAAGCAAATTGCATCCCCTTCATTAGGATAAGTAAGTAATATTCCCAAAGTCAGGAAACAGCTCTCAGCATGGCCTAGCTTGGGCCAGGTATAAATACTACCAAACAAAGCTAAGAGCATAAAACCAATATTCTTCAATGTTAGACTCAAGGGATTGCTGTCTTGGCAGCAAAATTAGGAGAGAAGTACTTTCCCTGTTGAAAACAATAGAGAATGGATTTGGACATTAGTCCAAACACCTACTCAATATTGCTAAGCACAGGGTAAAGAAATGTACACACAGGACAACAGTAAGAAGGTAGAAATATTCAGAGAACAAGAGGGTGAAGGAAGACACCAAATAACTGCATTTAATCTAATTTTTACTCAGAGAAGTAGCTTTTCCCGGTACTCCCCTCTCTTTTTGCACATATGCATGATAGGATCTCATGTTATGCAAGGAAAAGTTGATGTGGCCCCTCTATTTCCCCTGAAATCACACTAAAATAAACCACACACAAGTCAGGCTCTTCAAATGCAGATTCTGCATACTGATCAGTAGCTTTGCAAGCAAAAAAATGGTACTGAATCCAACCTTTTCCCCATTATCTTCCCATACATTAAACACACTTGATATTGGCTCAGCACTGAAGCAGTTAATTGGCATACCACAGTGAGAAACCTTCTTTTATCCCCAACACTTTAACATTTCCATCCCTGCCAGTGAGAAATAACTAAGCTGTGAAACTTCTAAAGGCAGAACTCACCCCAGAAACTTGGAAATTTACTCTGGAATTCATGAAACATCTAAAAAGATAGTGAAGCCTGAAAACTTAAACTAACACCCCACCCTGGTGATTGGACTGGAAGGTGACATATAGTAACAGCCCTGCAGCACACTTAATGTTGCTCTTGTGCCAAGACTAATGCAACAGCACATACTCCAGACAAGTGCATTTGAAGCACAGTTTTGCATCCTCAGAGATCAAATACTTTCCAATGCTAAATGACATTCAGAAGAGTTCAAAGAGCACAGGATAGTGTTGACTACTCTGCATTTTGCCTCTGCTTGCAACTTCTTCCACTACAAATCTCAATATAAGCCTAGTGCACATGGGGTTAAGAAGCCCAGCAACAACTGGAACAATTTCATGGGACTAGAAAATGCTATATTTGTAACATAAATATTATAGTTACAATTGCAGTGGACTTAAAGAAACCATTCCTCCCTGGAAATGTGATGAAGTGCCTCATTGTGGAGGCCATGCCTATCCATGTGGATGACAAGAAGGTGATCAGGAGTAGTCAGCATAGATTCACTAAAGGTAAATCATGCTTGACTAACCTGATTACCTTCTATGATGAAACAAATACCTAGATGGATGAGGGGAGAGCAGTGGATATTGTCTACCTCAACTGCAGCAAAGCTTTTGACACTCTCACACCATCCTCCTAGGCAAACTCAGGAAGTATGGACTGGATGAGCAGACGGAGAGATGGATTGAGATCTGGCTGACTGGCAGATCCCAGAGGGTCATAATCAGTGGCACAGGGTCTACTTGGAGGCCTGTCACTCATGGTGTCTCCCCAGGGGTCAATACTGGGCCCAGTATAGTTTAACTTGTTCATCAGTGACTTGGATGAAGCGACAGAGTGTCTCCTCAGCAGGTGTGCTGATGACACAAGACTGTGAGGGGTCCAAGAAGACTTGGGTGCCAGGAAGGCCAATAGTATCCTGGGATGCATTAGGAAAAGCATTGCCAACAGGTCAAGGAAGGTGATCCTGTGCCTCTACTCAGCCCTAGTGAGGCTACATCTGGAGTTCTGTGTCCAGTTTTGGGCTCCTCAGGACAAGAGATGCGTGGAGCTCCTGGAGTGGGTCCGGCAGAGGGTGGGAAAGATCATTAAGGGACTGGAGCATCTCTCTTAGGAGAAAAGGCTGAGAGAACTGGGCCTGTTCAGCCTCAAGAAGAGATGAATGAGAGGGGGCCTCAACAATGTGTATTTGAAGCATTTGAAGGGAGGGTGTCAAGAGGATAGAGCCAGGATTTTCTTGGTGGTGCCAAGTAATAGGACAAGAAGCAATGGGCAGAAACTAATGTGCAGGAAGTTTCTATACTGAATATGAGGATGAACTTCTTTACTGTGTAGGTGACTGACCACTGGAACAGATTGCCCAGAGAGGTTGTGAATTCTCCCTCACTGGGGATATTCAAGAACTATCTGGATGCAATTCTGTGCTACGTGCTCTAGGGTGACCCTGCTTGCACAGGTTGGTTGGACCAGATGACCCACTATGGTCCTTTCCAACCTTACCCATTCTGTGATTCTGTGGTTCTGTGATTCTGTTCTCTGAGCAGCTCCACGAAAAGAAAAGGATTGTGAAAAACAATAGTGAGAACCAGGCAGAATTTCAAGGAGCTAATTGGAGGTATCAAAATGTTTGAGATCCCTGGACAGCTAGTGCTCTCCAGAGAGCAGTTTACAGGATCCAAGCAAAGCACCAGAGTACTCCAAATTCCTCTCCTGAGAACATGAGCCAGGCTTGGGCATAGATCTTAGGCAGCTCTTTCTTCTGGCTCTCAAGTTTGATGGTGTGAATACAGTTCCCCTATTCTACCCCTTGCAGAGAAAATGCTATGCAATACTGAGCTGACACAAATGCACCCTCCCTGCAGAGTTTCACACTTAAATGTCACACCTTGAAACATTCTCTGCAGATATTGCTCCAGATATCTCTCAGCAGCACCGGCCAGATGCACTTTGAAGGGCTCCAGGATCCATCCCTTCTCTTCTTACTTATCTACTTGGTGCACAATAGATGATCTAGGGTTTACCTTGCTCAGCACACATAGTCTCTTGAATCAGCAAGATGCTGCCTTTGTTCCTACACTACGTATTATCTCCTCATCATCCATCCAGTGCCATATTAAATTATTCATGAATGAAATAACAGTTTTCAGAATTAATAATTTACTGATACACCAAGGGGATGTGTAAGGTAAAATGCAACTGATACAGAAGCCTGAGGTTTAGCAGCTTTTATAACACTCATTCATTGTGTATTTTCCATCATTAATCCTTGTGCTTTGCTGACTAGAACATTTGATCAATGAAAGGCATATTTCCCAACTGACATGAATCTGGTACATAAGTTCAGTACCTGCAAACAGGAAGCATATTTTTGCTTGTGGGACTTAATTTATTAAAGTGCTGATATCAGATTTTGCAAAGTCTTACTCTCAGGAGGAGTCATATGGACCTAAGTAGGTCCACTTGCTTAAAAAACCCATGCAGCTGTCAGTAAAAAATAGCAGGGATGGGTCCCAGGTATGCATGTAATAATAATGCAATTAATATTAATAATTTATTATCCAGCTTCACAGACAGTCCCACTACCTTTCTTGTCAGGAAAATTATACAGCCTTTCACTCTGGGGAGACGTGAACTAATATGTTCACTGAGAGCCTCATCAGAATGTTCTCATTCACTGTGGCAAGACATAGGCACTTGAAGATATGCAGATGTGGGGAATTCTCCTGGACAGGCACCAGACACAGGGATGTTCACTACACTCCTCCATTAAGGTAACAGCACATTTGTCATTTCCTTGATGTGACCTCTCTAGCCATCCATGAGATGAAATTAACAAGATCCTGAGTAATGTACCTCTGAGTATATTCTGTAAGATCAGGAAATTCAAGCACACATTTCAAAATAAAGCCAAAAATCCAAAGAAAAAGGTTCCCTTCCTTGCAACAAGAAAAACTTGACAATCACTCTGATAAAGTTAAGCTGCTGCTTTGCCTAAGCATCAGTGCAAGACTTAATTTCAACAGAGACACAACAGTTCATCTAACTCAGAGCAAACATCAGACTTGAACTGAGTGGGATTGCATTTCATCCCACACCTTATCACTGCAAAACCTGATGATATCCCCTCCCCCATCATATCTAGTTTAATTCCCTATTAATAAGCCCTGCTAGCCCTTGGCCAAAGACCCTTTTCCCCCTTTGAGAGAAGAGAATACTGGCTGAATTCAGCAAGCCTGGTGCCATGGAGGCCATCTCATTATCAAAGAAACCAAAATTTTTGGTGGTGACACCAGACAGGGACACATGCATTAATACACTGGAGCCATCTGATTCTTTCAATGTCACTACCTGCACCTGGAAGAACAGAGTTAAAAAAAATAACCTGTGTCCCTGATTCTCTCACCAGGGCCTTGAAGTCTCTTTTGATGGCCTTTGGACTATGCTTTGCAACTTTGTCATCACTCACACAGAGGACCAGCAACAGGAGTAGCCCAAAGACTGAACCAGGCTAGGAAGTTTCCTGGCAATATCCTTAACCCAGGCACTGGAGAGGCAGCAGACATCCCTCATGGGAGGGTCCTTCCCACATATTGCACTGGTACATCTTCTCCTTGGAGTCCCTGACACTTCTTTTCTACCTCATCTCTTAGCTCTGTGACCAGGCTGATCAACCTGGTCACACCTTACACAACCATCATCTCTACTGCTGCCCAATACCAGTGCCAGGCACTAGCACTCTCTGAAACCTGAAACCTGGCTGGCTGAATATTCTCATGCCGGCTCTGTTTGTGTTACCGCATCCTTTCTGGCTCCCTGCTGAGAGGTTATCATATCTAGGCTCTTCCTGAGAGGATGATGATCATCAATTTGAGCTCTTGAGCCAGTAGGGTGAGTGTTTTCCCCGTGTGCCTTTCTTTGTGAAATGCCAAGCAAACTGCTGCCCCATGCCCTGTTTGCTGCACTCCCTGGAGACATTTAAACTTCCTGCCATTTCGCCTGGCAATGCTCTGGCCATGCCAACCATCTTGTGAGAACTGCTGGTTCCTGGTGGGTCTTGGCTCTTGCTCAGGTTTACCTGACTGCTGGAACCCCCTGCCCATCTTGTTCTAGTGCTCAGGCCCCAGAACTGTAGCCACTAGTGTCAATGCTGTTGTCAGTTGCCTCAATGACTGCAATAAATAAATTATGGAGACTTGTTATAGTATGAACTCCCACACAAATGATATTAAAACCTCTTGTTGAAAAAAATCTCAATTGACAGGAAATACAGGAAAAACTATTTCCAACTAAATTCAATGACATGATGCTTTAGTTATTAATTTACCAAGAGAAGACCTGAGTATCAGAATACATTTGAAGACCAAGTTCATAGTTATTAGACCTGTACTTTCTGATAGCAGCCATATTATTTGGAAAATGCTAAGTAACAAATTAAACAGATGACTTTTTAATTGAGACCTGGCAAAATCCTAACAAGTGTTATTAACTTGGTGTAGTGAGTAGTCTCACAGAATTACAACCTGCCAGAAAACATGTCATGATTTTCATTCATTTGCTTGCATTTGCAATGATTTGGCTGAGTTTTCTTGCAAAAACAGTTTTCAACCTGCAGCTTGCTCCAGACTCATTCCTGGATGAAAACACAAGTTAGCTCATTTTCCTGCCCTTGCCTGTTCATTTTACTAGGTCATCTGCAGCAGGCCATGTTCTTCACAAGCAGAAGACTGAATGAGAAGCCAGGAGCTATTTGTTTCCCAAGACACTTGTACACTAGTGATGGTTTTGCTAGTTGCCTGTTGCATCATGTTGGTTATGTCATCTCTCCAGTTCTGCCATCCTGTGATCTTGCTGGCTCAGTACCTGCCCCTTACAAATCTGTTGCACAATCAATAGCATAATAGGGCCTTGATATTGATTGGAGCTGCTACACTTAAGTACATGTTAACAGCAATAATCAGAACAAATAAGAAATTCTACATGAGGTTTCCAGTGCAGGGAAAGCTTTCTCTGTACTGTGCACTCTGTCAGCATCGGTGCAATACCCAACAGTACTTAGAGGCACAGAAGTAACACATTCACTTGATGCAGCTGTCCTTTTTACTGTAATCACAAACTAATGATGTTGAAGCTTTTAGAGCATGTTGCTGGGAAGAACAAACAAACAACAAATAATGCTACTGTTCTGACTCTCAGTGGAAAATCACTCCTGTTTCACGACAAGACTGCAAGCGCTAATAATGCAGTTGTTTCATTTATGCTTTCCTTGCTTCACTTCTACTTGCTGCAGAGTGTTCCTCCCTTGGGTAGTGGCTGTGTAGTTTCCTCATGAACCTTACAGCACCTGCAGGTTTCCCACTGGTGCATCCAGATACAGGCATTTTGCAAAAGGAAAAAAAGCATGCTTTTGCTTAAAGACATGTTAAGAGAACCAGACTTTTAGAGAACTTATGATGCATACAGCTTATCACTTAGTAATGCATTTTTTCTGCAAACATTTTCCCAGGGAGGGAAAGCTGATGTATCTATTGCATAAGACATATAAACAACAAACCGACAACCTAAATGGATGAACATGCACTTAGCTAAGAACTGAGTAATGAAATAATACACGTGGACCCTAATTCACTCATACAGTTGAGCTTGACAGTATCAACGCTTATCACCCACAATTTCCTCTCTGACTATCATATTAAATGAAGTTGAAAATTGCTTCCTAAATCCAACATGTTTAAATAATTGAGGCAATCTTAATGTTAGGGACAAGTTATTTCCTTTTGATTCTAGCTAAACAAATTCCATTTTGCACAGTCAAGTCTTCTTAAGGCTTCTGATTCAATCTTTTGGTCAGTGCATATGGAAGTATGACTGAGGAAGTATATTAACCCATATTAGCACTAAGGTCTTACAACAAAATTCTTAGCCATGATATGTTGCACCTAGTATGTGTTAGCCACACTGCAGACCCATGTGTCCTTAGGATGTATATCTCTGTCCTTAAATGGCTAGTACATGCACTTGGGACTTCATACCAGAGCTCAATGCTGGCTAGCTACCCAGGCACTAGAAATGTGCTTTCCAGTGCAGATTAAATCCTGTTTTGAATTAAAAGGGGGAATCAATGAAGCCAAGTGAGCTGTTGTGCAGATGTAGGAACACACAAACCTTACCAACATGGTGTTAAGGCACATGCCAAAGTCCCCATATGCACAGGGCTGGTAAGGCTGGTGTTTCCACACTGGAGCCCATATGGAAATTTCCAAGGTGATATACCATCTCTTCCCAAACAGTGAGTTTAAAATAAATTTGGATGTGTCTATATGAGCTCAGAGAACAAGGCAGAACTGCTATACTGAGATGCCATGTAGCTTAGTGGGCCTATGCCAAATACTCCAGAAAAATACATCAAGCCTCTCAGAAAGAAACCACAAGTAGTTATGGTGTTTAAGGGGTGGTTTCCCAGCATCACTGGCACTAAGCCTGTGTGGTGCTGCAGAGGTACATATCAGCATGAACAACAGAGCAAGCAAAAGCATTACAAAATGTTGCTAGCAGCTGCTGAAGTAATATTTTTTGAAGACTCATCACAGCATTACAGTCACATGTCATTTTCTTTGTTAAAGTAGTTGTATTCTTAGGAATGCTCCTTTTATCCTGCTAAGTCCTCACTGCTTACAAACACCAACCTGATATCTGCACTAGAGGCCAACCCTTACTCAAATTTGTCCTGTTAACCCTTGTTTAAGAGGAAATGCCTTCCTCAAGTTAGTTTCTTGTGGATTCTGCACTGTCTGAGTGGACACTTTGAGGCTGTGCAAAACCTTTGCCTACAAAAAGATCTGACTTATCTCAAGACATGTGCTGGAAGTTGATTTAATCACGTTTATCCTTCCTATATATTTGCACCTCTACAACTTTAAGCCTTTCTTAATTCCTTTGGGAAACATTAATTCATTCACACTTTTGATCACTTTCTCCTGCCTACCTCCTCTCTCACCAGCCATGGAAGATGTTATATCTCCCAGCTGACAGTCTGTAGAACAAAGTTGTATCCAGCCCTGCTGTGTGATCCAAGGAGATTCTGAGACCCAGCTGTCTTTAATAATGCTAAAGAAAACTCTTCTCCCATTGAAAAAACCACACAACACACTGGTTCAAAAGAATAACCAATTATGATTTAATTCTCACCGCTCAAGATAAATTAAAAATAAGGTGAACATCTAGAATTGATTCCCACATGATTCTAAAGCTCTGAGATGCTGCAGAGTGCAATATGCACCTACAAAGGATATTTGAAATATAAGGAAATAAATTCTGCCATCAGGCAAAGGAGACAGACTCCAGGAACCATTAAAAGTTTTCCCAATCCATTCTGCAAATAGACACCCTATACTGGCAGATCTCTTCATCAAGCACATTTCAGGAATAATAAACCAGTAAAATACCAGATTGCATGTAAAGTGAATTGATCATGATGTCTGAGTTCCAATATAGGATGCAAATAACCTTAAGTAGAAGAGTTTTTTAACCCTTCAGGAAAGTTGTAACATGACTGGAACTGAAGTGAGAAGAAAAAAAAGCAAAATAAGGCCAATTTTAAGTGCATATATTTAGCAGATGGGACAATTAATCTTTAGAATCAGCACAGAGAAAGAGATTGGGTGGGGTTATAGTTTTACATGGTCCTAGACAGTGTTGCTCTGTGAGGCAGCAACTGGAAATCTTCAGACAGCTACAGCAGGACAATGATGGATGCTCCATGATGGATGCTTGTGTGGGAGACCAAGTATGTGACTGACCCAAACAGCATCCGCATCGGCAAAACAATTTCAGTTGCAGTTTGTGATAACCAGTTATGGTGAGATTAAGTGCCTCACTAAATCCTGTATCCCCCAAAACAGTAAGCTGACCTCATACACAAGACAGATTATTTACCTTGTGCTCTTCCTAGTTATCTCTTCTTCAGCTTCACTCATCTCCCTGGGGAGACAGCTACCCACTTCTAGAATTATTATGATCAATCCCAACCTGAGGGACTGCTAATGACTGGATACCTGTAGCATGTGATGAGGTGTGATGGAGTACCCTGAAAAATGCACCACAAACTCTGCCCAGAAGAGCTCTGCCTAATTAGATGAGAGAATGAGGTGCTGGGGGGAAATCCCAGGCAGAGAGAGGTTAAAGTAGCTGGCTCAGACTCAAGCAACAGAGAAAAACAAGGCAAATTCTGCCCAATTCACCTTTAGCTTCACTTCTCATCCATCAGAGAAACATTTCCTGATAAAGGGTTCTTTTAAAGTTATTTTAGTATAAAGACTAAACTAGGGAAAAGAGAAACAGCTGCAATTCTGACAGCTTATCTCAGCTGACAATCCGACCTGTTCATCTCCCGTAGCATGGATAATCAATTTTTTCCACACTGAAATGTGTTGGCAGTTAATAGCAGCAACTCGTTTTTTGTTAATTAAAAATGAAGTGTGCCACAGTTCATAATTATTTTTGAAAAATGTCTATGATAATTCATCATGTGAACAGAAGGAACACTTTTACCATTCTTTTAAAAAAAATACAGCTAGTGCTGTAAAAACCCCCCTCTTTATCTTCCATGATTTTAAAAGGAAAAATAGAGAAGATCAGATTCAACAACCATATGGTATTTTAGGAGAGATGACTAAAAGGACTTCTTTCATTAATTCATTAAGTCTGCCCTGTGATCCTAGCTCAGTACACCAAGGCCTGAAGTGCAGAGGTAGTGTGATAATTGGGTTGTGTGTGCAGTATATGGTTTTTAATGAATCTATGATGCACATTATTTCACTGCACTCAGTGCAGACAGGTGCTACTTCAACACGTTTTGGCATCTGGGTTTTTTTTAGCATCTTTTAGGTATTTGCAAAAGTATAAAACAAGGTACTGCATTTACCAGAGGACAAAATAGGTGCAACCTCTCCTACATTTCATGTTTTTTGCTAAGAGTTTGATTTTCTAGGAAACTTGACAATTGCATGAAAATAGCCTCATCCCTCTCAACCTGCCTCAACAGAGATCCATCCTGCTTACTTTGGTGTTGAAATCCAGCTAGCTGAAAGAAACATCTGCTTAGTCCCAAAAGGGCAGCAGCCAGGTCAAGACTACCAGGCACTCCCCACTCCCTACTATTATTTTTTCATATGACCTTTAAAAGCAAACCAGCATGTCAGAGTGCACACACAGAACAAACTCTGAAAACACACACACAAACGGACCCCATGCTCCCCACTCCAAGCCCAACATACAGTGACCAGATCTCTGGAGCTCCACAGACCACTTGAATAACAAACCTCTCAGACTACCAAGCAGATACCCATATCTGCTCTGACTCCCCTAGGAAAGGAGAACCACTACAGTAAGCACCAGACTGATAAAAAGCCAACCTGAAAAAAAAAGAAAAGGAAAGGTCTTCTCTGGAAAGCACTCACATACCTAACACTGGTGACAGAAATGTCTGCATTTCTCCATTTAGTCCACACTGTGAATTACTCCAACAATGTATTTATAACATTATAACTGAGTAAGCATTCTTCAATTCTGTGCATGAATCTATAGCTTATTAATTTCTAGATGTTTGTGATAGTAGATTATCTTTTTACTCTCCTAGCTCCAATTCTTGAAGAGAAAAGTTATTGCAAAAATCACTTGCAAGCTAATACAGGTTCATCAACAATTTGCATTTGCTAATGATATTTAACAGACCACAGCGATTGCTGTCTAGAATTCTTCTAAGAGTAAAAACAAACATCTAAATTATAACTTTATAACATCTGCTTCCTCTAGGGGAGGATTTGTATGTTTGACAGATGCGAGAGCTCCAAAGAATGGCTGTTACAAATGAGCCAGCTAGCAGAGACTTGAAAAATGCAGCCAATCTTAGTTTATTGAAATAAGCTCCAACCCAAGGCAGAAATAACACACAGCTGTTCCTTCTGACTGCTGTTCAGGAGAGAGGTGGTAACTTGTGATTGTGTTCATAGATCTCATTTTCCAGGTGGTATGCAGAGTACAAGGGAGCTCACTATTTAATCTAATTTGATGCTATTTATAGTGTATTAAGCAAAAAAAAAATAATCAAACAACCCCAAAACTAAAAAAACCACAAGCTAGGTAGTAAAGCAGTGACAGTGCTGAACAAAACAGTCAACAACTAGACAAGTCCATACATTGTCCTTTCATGCAAAACATGATTTTGAGCACATCACAGTAGGAGCTTTTAGGGTCATATCGTCTTCAGAGACGTGAATGACAGTTCCGTAACTACAACTCTTCAGTTCAACATAATTCTTATTACAACTTGCCATGAATTTAATTTTACTAAGCCCAATACAAAGAAAATTGAATGTAACACATCAGCAATCCCTTTTAACAATAATTTTAAATCTGCCTCTACACCCTATTCCCAAGTCACTCCTCAAGAAATAGCTCCCTTCTGAAGAGACTGAAAGAAAGAGGAAATTCTATGCTTATAAGTCCTTTGGGTCAAGCTGTGCACAAGTCCTGCAAAAAAAGGAGAAACACCTTTTTTAAATTTGTTGAGGTAGGGGTTTGGTCTTTTTACTTTGTTTTAACACTGTAGTGGTTTTGCATGGCCAGGTTTTTGGCAGTGTGTGGGGACTACCGAAGTGGCTTCTGTGAGAAGCTGCTAGAAGCTTCCTCCTGTCCAGCACAGCCAATGCCAGCAGCTCCAGAATGGACCCACCTCTGCAGCAAGGCCAAGCCAATCAGTGATGGTAGCAATGCCTCTATGATAACAAATTTTAGAAAAGAAAGAAAGCTATTGTGCTGAAGTAATTGTGGCCAGAGAAGAGTGAGAATATGCGAGAGGAACAACTATGCAGACACCAAGGTCAGTGGAGAAGGAGGTACTCCAGGCACTGGAGATGAGGATCCCATGGCCTGTGGTGAAGCCCATAGTGAGGCAGCTGTGCCCCTGCAGCCCTTGGAGGTTAATGGGGTGCAGAGATCTACCTGTAGCCCATGGAGGAGACCCACACCTGAGCAGGTGGATTCCTGAAAGAGGCTGTGAAACTGTGGGGAGCCCATAATGGAGCAGGCTTCTGGCAGGGACCTGCGGACCCATGGAGAGAGGAGACCCATGCCAGAGCAGAGTTCCTGGTAGGACTTGTGATCCTGTGGTGGATCTGTGCTGGAGCAGGCTGTCCCTTAGGGACTGGACTTCACCCTGTGCAGAGTGACCCATGCTGCAGCAGTTTGTGGAGAACTGTAGCCTGGGGAGGGACTCACTTTGGGGAAGTCCATGGAGAGCTGTCTCCCATGGGAAGGACCCCATGCTGGAGCAGGGGAAGGACTCCTCTCCCTGAGAGCAGTGTCAGAAACAATGTATGACCATAGCCCCCACTCCCTGTCTCCCTGTGCTGCTGCTGCTGTGGAGGTAGAGTTGGGAAGGGTGGGGAAACGTGTATTTATGGTTGGCTTTATTTTCTCGTTATCCTGCTCTGATCTTATTAGTAATAAAATCACTTAATTTCTCCAAGTTGAGTCTGTTCTGCCCATGATGATATTCAGTGAATGATCTCTCCTTGTCCTTATCTCAGTCCATGAACCTTTCATTATACTTTCTCTCCCCTGTCCATTTTGTGGCATGGAGTGAGAGAGTGACTTTGGTGGGTGCCCAGCATGCATGCAGGGTCAACCCCCTACAAATAGCACTAATGAGAAGGGCTCTTGTTTGTTAGTGCAGCCTGTCAAACAAACATCATGATCAGAAACAACAATGCCATAAGGCTTACATTTGGGAAAGAAAACAGGAAAAGCATATACTTTTTACAGCCAAAAAAGCCTCATGAAACCAGTGACAGCCAGCCTGCTGCCATGGACTGGTGGCCTTAATTAATGTTACACAGGATCCTCTCTCAAAGCTGTGCGGTTTCATTACTGTTTAGGGCCATGGGAGGATGAGTAGGTGGGACTTGTGCTGATCTCTGCAGGAGTACATCTCCAGGGCCACTTGTTGACTCCTTTCCTGGAAAAGGTGTACAAGGGCTGGACAAATCTATTCTACCAGTGTCCTATCAAATGGTGAGCAGAGTTAGCTCCTTAGGCAGCAGGAGTGAGGGTGTATGCTGGCTGTGTGTTGAACTGTATGTTTTAGCACTGCTGCTGGTTTGGGGAACAGATGTTTGACCACATAACCACTTTTCCCTGTGTGGGAGAGCTTACCCATACAATTACTACCATTCAATTTTAGGCCAAGCTGTGCACAGATCACATACAGGCTGTCTAAATCACATGCATGATATAAAACCACAACCACATCTGTTTCTCATACAGCAGTTCCACACAGTTCTGCAACCCTCTGGCCTCACAGTCCATAATCTCTATTAAATTCAGTCTATACCTAGCAGCATGAATTCTCATTAGCATCTTGTGCTTTTGCTTCTGATATCTCAATAGGGAATAACATACATTACTTGGCAACCTAAATGGTACTTTTCCTTGTGCCCAGCCTCTGGCACACAGAGAACCAAAGGTCAACTATCCTGAAAGAGGGAGCGTCAGCACAACTTGCAGAATTCAGTGGATGTAAGTGGTGAATAACTTTCATTAGTGCCCAAACTGATAGGATGCTAATCAGCTGCTAAACTGAACTAAAGCTTGATGTGCTTAAAGAACCAGTGCAGCAATGCTGCTGTTGTTCCAGTATGTGTCAGGAAAAATGTGGTACCCACATATGTACTGCCTACCACCTAGCCAGGAGAGAGAATATAATTTGCAGCTATTTAGAATAGTACAGTATCTATTTTGAAGTTCTTCATTTGACTCAATTTTCTGTAAGATACTTTTACCAAAGCAGCTCAAATTAAAGGATAAATATCTAATCCCTTTGTTTCAGAGATGCACTGTCATAGAGGAACAAAATTTTAATGCAGGTAAACTTGCTGTGTTGTAAAGCTCACAGTTGTACAAGAGGCATTGAACATACAATTTGTGTGCCAAGACTGAAGTATATTATCACATATCCACAATAAAGTTCCAGATGATGTGCCAAATACGTAAGACCTGAATGAATAGCACACACACTGCACAGTTGATATGGTACTTCAGGATACGTAAGCAAGTTGCCTAAACACTTTATCATAAAGACTCTTTCCAATCACTTTGAGCTGTTGAAGCAGAAAACAAACAGTCCACTGTGAAAACCGTGTCGAACTCTCACTGCTTATCATTAGGATGAAGACCTTTAACTCAAAGGCTATATGCTGCAAGCTGAATAGAGTAACTGATCTTTACTACTACTGAACATTACTCCTCAAATATGGGGAGACTTGTCAAGTCCAGGCGCCATGGAGCCATCCTAAATAAGTAGTCATAAGAGTCATCCAAAAAGGTGAAAGTACTTTCCCTTAGAGTATCTTATCCCTCCCAAGTTATCAAGCATTTTCTGAGAAAATTAAGGGCAGAACACAGACAGCAGATTGCAAGCAGGTGCAGACACCACCTGCAGATGAGGTTTTCCAAAGTACACTGAGAAATTCTGTATAACTATATACCATGGTAACCTTTTCCCAAAAGAAAGGCTTTGTACACTTGTTACTGGAACTGAAATCACCCATGACCAAGGCAGCAATTCAGAAATTAAATCCTTGTTGCAAAAGTGAACAACTTGCAAAAGTCAGCATTTTACAGCTACTTTAAGGGGCAATGGACTTCCTAAACTCAAGATTAAACTCCCAAATTAATTCTTGAGTAGTAAAGTTTTCTAGAGGAATGAGTGTCAGCACATCCTTGGGGAGTTCGTGTCCAAGTAGCAAAGCACAGAAGTCCATATGTGGAGTAGAGGCAACCTCTCTATCATTTGTGTTCTAGTAGAAAGCTCTTGTTCCTTTATTGGACCACCCAGAGATAGGTAGAGTCACGGGAACTGATTCTGAATTGGGAACATATAAGTGAGAAGGCTGCAAGAATCATAAGAGTCTTGGGGAAATGTAGAATTTCACACAGCATGGGCTGGAACAACAGATGGTTACCTTTTATCATGAACATTTCTGAAGTACAGAGCCACTTCCCTTTCTCCTTCTTCTAGTCCACCAAAAAGCAAAATTTTGCTTTGGGAAGAAGACCTTAATGTCTGAGCAAAAGATACCAGACCTCTCATTTAATCTTATTTTCCCAGAGTACAGCAAACATGAAGGGTTTAACAAGAAGATGAGGAACAGCAGCGCTATACCATAGAATCACAGAATGTAGGGTTTGGAATGGACCCTACAGATCATCTAGTCCTAAGCGCCCTGTCCTGGGCAGGGACAGCTCCTCACTAGATGAGGTTGCTCAAGGCTTTATCCAGCCTGGCTTTGAACACCGCCAGGGTCGGGGCAGCCACCACATCCCTGGGCAACCTGTTCTGATGTCTCACCACCCTTAGAGTAAAAAACTTATTTCTCACAGAAAACATCTGTTTTCCAGTCAGAGAGATCATTCTCAGATGCAGGATGCAGAAGGCTCCTGCAGAGATACATAAGGACCTGTATGCTGTCAGTGGCTTTTTATTTTTCAATGATTCTATAAATGAGAGAAAACTAAGAAATTAGCAGTAGCTGGGAAGGGATTTTTTCCCTGAGCACAGTAACGTAATCTGTAGGATGGACCATTCATGCTACCTGCATTTATAGCCAACGTACTTTCATCAGAAAGAATTTAATAAGAAAGAAAACCTTTCTGGATCAATTTTCCCCCCCACTCAGTTTGATATAAATAGCAACATCAAAGTATGCACTAATGATATTACCTAGAGACAATGCAGCACACTGAACATAGACCAACTTCTACTGCATGAGGAACTGGAAAAAGACAAATAATAAAATAAGAAAAGGATCACTTCCAAAACAGTCGTAATAGGACAGAAAAGAGAGAAGCTTTTAAGAAGGACTGATTAATATTAGCACTCTTACTGCTGAGTAACTGGGAATATCTTGAAAACATTAAGTAAAGATGTTGAACTGTATCACTTCTCAGGTAAGGTGAAATGAATCTAATAATTCAGAATATATTTGCCCCTGGATGGTGATGATTTCAGATACATGGATAACAAGTCTCAGAGGTATCTGAGAGTTTTGCTCTGTAGTTCAAATCAATGGTTGGGAAACAGTGCTCAGATGTTCTCTGCTCAGCAATTAAAGGATTAACAGAGCAGGGCAGCAGCTTTCAACCTTTAAAAAGCTCTGAATTTGTGTTTGTACATGCCAAGCTTTTAGAGCGCCCAAGCAGGACATCATTTGAATAGGATTTTCAAGGGCATACAGAACACACCTAGCCATTTTCCATATCATAAAGTAAATGAAAAACACACATTTCCTGAAATTAAATCTTGATCCTCCAATAAGCCCAGAGAGAGAACAGACCTCTTCATCAATGCATGGTTCATAGAGGGCACAGGGCTTAGTGGGTAAAGGCTGAAGACCAGGGAGTTCTAAGAAAGTTTTATCATCATTTGCAGGGCCAAGAGATGAGAATAGGAGCGTCCAAATTTCACCAGCAATCTCTGCCACTAAGATTTCCTGAATGCTTGAACTTGAAAATAGACTTAAATAAAACAGTGTCTGAATTAGGTACTGGACTATCAAGTATTGGAAACCCAGTTTTGAAAGAAAGATTTGTGGTGTGTTAGAAATGTTAGAAAGAGAGGTAAGCCACCTCTGCTTTGTTGAAACCATAATAATTACCATAATTACTTGACATAGCTTAATTTTCTACATGGCTTGCATGTTTTTCAACACAGGAACTGCCAGAATACATTAAGCCTGTTCTACATTCATCAAGGGTCCTGAACCTGGCCACAGCAATGCAGGCAGCTTCATAGGTAAAGCATAAAAACAACATGATTGACAGCATAGAATAATCCATTTATGGGGGATGCATCTCTGCAGCACTTTCAGATAGTCTACCTACCAAACTTCTCAGTTAACAGCCATACAGATAATCATGTTCTCATTATCCATAAAGCTTCCTTGGCCTTATTACCCATAGTGGCTAGCATGTTAGTAATCCCCCTGCAAAGTCACGATCCCTGTTTCTATCACACCTGCCCAGTTTCAAAGATCTCAATCTTCTCATCTACTTTCTTCATAGACCTGGGATTTTTGCCTGACATGCAGACTTGAGCTGTATTTTCTATTTTAGATGTAAAGCTAATTAGGCAGTGGTAGATCAAACCAATCAACTGGCACCTCTTCAGATAAGTATGTTAATTATGAAGCTCTCCTACTCTTGAGCTCTGTCAACATTTTACACCATCTTAAGAGCTTAATGCTACGTGGAAATCCTTGTAAATGTACTTTCTCATACTAAACTAAGGTAGAAGGTTTCTATCCAGGCTCTCAAATCAATTTAATGCTTATTGCTTTGTATCAACTCTTGTTTATTGGCTCTATTGAGCCACATCCTCTGGGAAAGTTCACTGAACTTCCTTTAGAGCTGTATTTCTGCTGGAGGCAAACATATACAAATACCTGGAAGCAGTAAGCCTTCTTCAGTGCTGATGATCTCTGTGCCAGTTTGGGGTGGTGACAGCAAGCAGAAAAAAGCAGCTGAGATAAAGGAGGGGAGGAGTGGCACAGCCCCACAGATGATGGGATCAGCAGGTATCCCAGGCAGTGCCACCCTCCCACCCTGGCATATCAGGCCAGATCTTGTGGCAAGAAGGCTGAGCATAGAGGTTCAGAAGGTGGGCCACATATCACTTCTGTTAGTGTCCTCTGCCTTCAGAGGAGATAGGGAGACACAACAGCACTGCACTGTGCAGAGCAATGTGATTTTTCAGCATTACAGTGAATAATGGTGGTGATGTAGAGCACAGAGAGAAGGAATAAAACCCTTTTACCCTATCCTCTAACTCCATATGTGGCAGAGTATGACTGGTGGTTGAAATTCAACAGTTTAGACAAGGAATACAGTACCAACTAATGGTGTGAGGACACACCTATGAGAACAGCTTACCTAGGTATCTAGTGGGCTCTCTGGCACATTAGCTTCTACCACAAAAAGCATGTCTACAAGAAAAAAAAGAACTAGCTTCTGATCACACTTTTGATCAGAAGTGAATGATGGTGAGCTTTCATGGTTATCACTCTTACCATATTTTACATTATGTTAGAGCAACTGATTCCTCATGAGCTAAGCACACATACATCCATGAAACTGGAAGGCTTAAAACTAATGCAAAGCAATGCCAAGATGTGCATTACTCCAAACTGAGCCTTGCTGGCAGTAGTCACCTACTTGCAAGCCTGTAAGGCTTGCTGCACCTCCATTCTGCCTGCTTGTGCAAGAATTCTGTTTGATCCCAGGCAGCCACTCAGTCAGGCTCCCAGCTTGATGCAGCCCTGACTTCCTGCCTAGCCCCAACAATGGAAGATCTGCACCACCAGATCTTTCCTCACACTTTCCTCACACTTTCCTCAGAAATAGGACGGGGATAATTTAATCTTCCGTAAAAAAACAGAGGACATGCTTCTGAAGAGTTGAAAGCCACAACAGATACTGCATGGGCACTTCCAATGAAAATGTTTTAAGCACTCAGAGCTGTGGGTCCCAGCTCTGCATCATTCCTGCATGATTAAACAAATGCATCACTGAGCTTGTGTGCTATTTGGTTAACACTGGATCCACAGCACAGAAATTGAAATTAGACTTGTAGTTTGAGGAGAGAAGAAAAACGCTAATTTTGTAAACTAAAGTTATGACAGCCATCCAAAGCTGTTAAGCACTGTGGATCTCCAAAGTAGTGTTTTTGGAACAAATGCAAATAAATATAAACTGAGTAAAGGCTATATGAAAACAGCATGATGAAATTTAAGCAACAGTAAATAATGTTTTTTTTGCTCAACGGGAATTTAGTTTAGAAGATACTGTTTAAGTTAGTAACTACTGTAGCATTTGCAACTTGACAAAGAATATAATACATGGACATTTTTATTCATGGGCTAGGATATGTTTGTAAAGCATAAATACCATTGATATTTTGCTACTACAGTCGCAGACACTGGTTCTTGTCTTTAACTTGGCTTTAACTGCCCTGACATCTCCTGGAGAAGCTACACAGCAAAGTATAAACAGTCCATAAGTTTCCTGGAAAGCACTGATGACAACTTCTGACACAGATAGTGGAGGATCTCACAAGGAGTGGTGTGCTGCTTGAGCTCATACTAACAAACAGGGAAGGCCTTTTAGAGATGTGAAGGTTGGGGGTAGCCTTGGCTGCAGTGACCATGAGATTGTGGAGTTCAGTATCTGGTGAGAAGGAAGCATGTCAGCAATTAAGATTAGAACCATGGACTTCAGGACAACTAGCTTTAGCCTCTTTAGTGATCTTCTTGAAAGAATCACATGGGAACAGGTCCTGCGGGGAAGAGGGGTCCAAGAAAGTTGGTTGATATTCAAAGATCACTTTCACTGGGCTCAAGAATGATGCATCCCGATGACGAAAAAATCAGGCAAAGGGGTCAAGAGATCTGCATGAATAATTAAAGAACTCCTATGATTACTCAAGCATAAGGCAGGAAATACACAGGAGATGGAAACAGGGTCAGGCTACTTGGAATGAACAGAAAGAAGTTGTTAAAATAAAAATGAGACAAGGAAGGCCAAGGTCCACCTGGAATTAAATCACAGAATCATAGAATGGTTTGGGTTGGAAGGGACCACAAAGATCATCCAGTTCCAACACCTCCACTATGGACAGAGACACCCTCCACCAGACCAGACTGCCTGGAGGTCCACCCAACCTGGCTCCGAACACCTCCAGGGATGGGGCATCCACAACTCCCCTGGGCAGCCTGCTCCAGTGCCTCATCACCCCCACAGCAAAAAATTTCCTCCTAATATCCAATCTAAACCTACCCTCTTTCAGTTTGAAGCCATTCCCCCGAGTCCTGTTATTACATGCTCTTGTAGATAGTCTCTCTCCTTCTTTCTTGTAGGATTCCTTCAGGTACTGGAATGCCGCAATAAGGTCAGCCTAGAGCCTTCTCTTTTACAGGCTGAGCAAACCCAATTCCCTCAGCCCCTCCTATAGGAGAGGTGCTCTATCTCTCTAATAATCTTGGCGGCCCACCTCTGGACTCACTCTAAAAGGTTGATGCTCCTCCTGTGCTGAGGACCCCAGATGCAGTACTTCAGGTGAGATCCCACCAGAGTGGAGTAGAGGGGAAGAATCACATCCCTCAGTATGCTGCCCGCATAGCTTGTGATGCAGCCCAGGAATTCTGGGATGCATTAGGAAGAGTATTGCCAGCAGGCTGAGGGAGGTGATCCTGCCTCTCCTCTCAGCCCTGGTGAGGCCACATTCAGAGCATTGCATCCAGCCCTAGGATCCTCAGCACAAGAGGGACAGGGAACTCCTGGACCGGATACAGCGCAGGGCAGCAATAATGATTAAGGGACTGGAGCATCTGTCCTACAAGGAAGAAATCTGGCCAAGGATGTCAAGAACAAGAAGGGGTTCTTCAAATACATCAATAACAAATGAAAAACTAAGGATAATCTAGACCCATTATTAAATGGAGGAGGACCCTGGTAACAGGACACAGAGAGGGCAGAGTTTCATAATGCCTTTTTTACATCAGTCTTCACTGGCAACACCAGGAATCTTAACCCAGGAAATCAGGGTAAAGGAATGCTGGAAGGAAGACTCTCCCTTGGTCAAGACAGGACACAGAGAGGGCAGAGTTTCATAATGCCTTTTTTACATCAGTCTTCACTGGCAACACCAGGAATCTTAACCCAGGAAATCAGGGTAAAGGAATGCTGGAAGGAAGACTCTCCCTTGGTCAAGGAGGATTGGCTTAGAGAACACCTAGGCAAAATTGGCATCCACAATTGCATGGGCCCTTATGGGATGCATCTATGAGCGCCAAGAGAGCTGATGGACACCATAGCTAGGCTGCTCAGGATCATATTTGAAAGGTTGTGGTGATCAGGTGAGGAGACTGAGGACTGGAAAAATGCAAATGTCACTCTAGTCTGCAAAAAGGGCAACTGGTCAGAGAACTACTGACCAGTCAGCTCCACCACCTTTTTAGGTGCACCTCATTGTGGAGGCCATGCCTATCCACGTGGATGACAAGAAGGTGATCAGGAGTAGTCAGCATAGATTCACTAAAGGTAAATCATGCTTGACCAACCTGCTTACCTTCTATGATGAAACAAATACCTAGATGGATGAAGGGACGGGGAGAGCAGTGGATATTGTCTACCTCAACTGCAGCAAAGCTTTTGACACTCTCACACCATCCTCCTAGGCAAACTCAGGAAGTATGGACTGGATGAGCAGACGGAGAGATGGATTGAGATCTGGCTGACTGGCAGATCCCAGAGGGTCATAATCAGTGGCACAGGGTCTACTTGGAGGCCTGTCACTCATGGTGTCTCCCTGGGGGTCAATACTGGGCCCAGTATAGTTTATCTTGATCATTAGTGACTTGGATGAAGCGACAGAGTGTTTCCTCAGCAGATGTGCTGATGACACAAAGCTGTGAGGGGTGGCCAATACCCCAGTGTGCTGTGCAGCCCTTCAGAGGGACCTTGTCAGGTAAGGTAGATGGGCAGAAAACAACCATCTGAAATTAAAGAAGGGCAAATACGAGGTCCTGCAGCTGGGAAGGCAGGGGGCTGACCTGCTGGAAAGCCGCTTTGTGAAGAAGGACCTGTGTGTCCTGGTGGCCAACGAGTTGTCCATGAGCCGACAGTGTGCCCTGGGGGCCAAGAAGGCCAATAGTATCCTGGGATGCATTAGGAAAAGCATTGCCATCAGGTCAAGGAAGGTGATCCTGTGCCTCTACTCAGCCCTAGTGAGGCCACATCTGGAGTTCTGTGTCCAGTTTTGGACTCCTCAGGACAAGAGCTGCATGGAGCTCCTGGAGTGGGTCCAGCAGAGGGATTGGAGCATCTCTCTTAGGAGAGAAGGCTGAGAGAACTGGGCCTGTTCAGCCTCAAGAAGAGGTGAGTGAGTGTATAAGTATTTGAAGGGAGGGTGTCAAGAGGATAGAGTCAGGCTTTTCTTGGTGGTGCCAATCAATAGGACAAGAGGCATGTACAGGAAGTTTCTATTGAATATGAGGAAGAACTTCTTTACTGTGTGGGTGACTGATTTTCTTCGATTTCAAATCAGACTTTCTGCACTAGGGACTTTCCCATTGATAAAGCAAGTCAATTTTGAAGATTTTTTTTCACCAGCAAATCTTCAGACCTTTTGTGGCTAGCTTTCACTATGTAGCCTGCTCCCCACAAGACCAGCTCTAGCTATGCTCTCTGCAATACAGGCAGGTGTGTCTGCCTGGGCTATAACCCTCAAGAGAGATTTGCAGCCCTTTAGAGTTTTTTGTGTAGCAGCTTTCCTTCCCCCATAACATGAATAATGCTCTCATTGCCATTCTTTTTGTATTTTATCTACATGATAACTTCTTCAAGCTGAAAGTTCCTCCTGTAATCACAGTATTTCATCCATTCTCACCCAATAAATTTGCACTAATGTAGAAATGTGGCAACATATTCTCTAGTGACCAGAAGCATTCCCCTCCATGCTTTTCTCCCACAAAGTGAGGTTTTTGCCATGGCAAATAAGTGAGTATTTTAATGTTATGGTATCAAGTTTTACCAGATATCAGCTTCCTAATAACATTGGAGATATCTACAAAATAGAACTCCACACATCTGCTGGCCAAATGGCTTTTTAAGCCTCCTAATGCTTCCATTTATACAATACAATCCTATTTTATATGTCTTTTTGCAGCTCTAGGAAAAACACTTTCCAGTCAAAACACATTCCAATGCATATATTTGGCTTATAGAAATATATACAGGAGACAGCCCGGTGTCTATCCAAAGGATTTGCTCTCTTTTCCTACCCTAATGGTTTGTATTTCACCCATATCTTAAGAGCCCTTCCATTACACAGTTAATGAAAAGTACAGGAATTACTTAGTGAAGTTCTTTCATTTGTGATCTTCAGGTGGTGATAATGGCTTTAAAAATTTGTGTGTCAGATGAAAATAGAGTGCAGGATGATTCACAGAGCAAGATGTTAGCTGCAGTGCTGCCAACACCCAGCTCAAAAACCTTGGGCCTGATTCCAAGAATACACACGTCAGGCTTAAAAAGCATGGATTTTCAATATAAAAAGCAATGAGATGCTTGCTTGTTCTAGTGGCCTCCTGTTCTTTTTTATGCTTTACCCATCACATGTTTCTTCCATCAGAAGATAGGAAGAGGGCAATACTTAGAAAAATGCCATGACATGTTTTCCAATAAAAGTTGTCAGTCTCACATAAAACTCCAGTTTCTGAAGTCTTTGAGGGAAACAAAGTACTGAAAAATTCAATCAATTCACCCATGGATTGTATGACAGTAAATTCCCCTGCAATCCAGACATAATTTTTTTGTGCCACCACCTGATACTGCACCTTCTCAAACCTTTTGAGTGTGAAAAAACATCCTTCAGATAACCCTCCACTGTCTACCTTGAAACACTGCGTTGACATGTCTGAAGCAACCAACCATCAGCATCCAGAATTTCACCTGTGTCAGGGACTGAAGGGAGACATCAAAAACATTTCCCAGCAATGACAACTCTAGTTCACAAAGTAAATTCTGGCATTTCCCTCTGCTTTCTGGAAAAGACTCAAATATTGACTTAAACATGGCTGCATGAGATATTCTTAGGCAAAATGAACAGGAGATTAAATGTGCGAAGAAGGAAGCAAAAATTCTGCAAGAAGACCCAAGAGAAATAATGGGTTCCTTCATATACTATGTTGTCTATTGTTAAGATCATTAAAATCCTTGAACACTGCTGCAGACAAACGCTCTCTCTTGTGGAAAAGAAATATCATCTCTCTTGTAAGGAAGCAAGAGAACAGTCTTATAAAGAAAAAAATGTGGAAAAAAATTCAGCCTTTGGGATTTGATTATGAGGTTATATTTACTCCATCCCTTTCTGAACAGGGATTTGGTTTAATGTTTTAAAAGGCTCTAATTCCCAGTTTCATAAATCACTTCTATTTTTTAATATAACTGGCTTCTAATTCAGTTGAGCATATCCAAAAAGTACACAGTCAAGTAGAAATTATATAAATATTGTTCACCCTCTAGCAAGCCTCACTGCAGTTGACAAAGATAACAACCACAGTTCAGCTTTGGAACAGCCAAGAGGAAGGACAGCAAAGGCATGAGTGAATTAAGTGAGAAATTTTAAAGAGATGGATGGAAGGTTTTGCTGGACATTATTAGAGTATGGGCAAATAGGAAGAACATTCAGACAGCCTGGAAGACTACACATAGCCGAAGCACATAGGAAAAGCCACTGTGTGATGTGCTAACTTAGACACTGAGCAAGAAAGATTTCCTGCTATTAGATTTCATTCTTCCTAAGGGAATTTGGAATTTTCCCACCCATTTATAAAGGAGCAAAGTTCTACCAGCTAGAGAGATGATCAGGGATGGAACCACTGAGCTACATTTCTACCTTCTGAGTTGCAATAGCAGTGATAGCTGGCAGAAAATTTTGCTATGGGTTGCACAATTATTGTCTCCGATTTTATTAAAAAGTTGTGGAAAACATTCTTTATAAAGCCTTGCTTGGGTGTGATTTATGAATACCAAGAGGCCAGATTCACAAAAAGAGTTTGGGATTATGGTTCTTTATGGCTGTAAGCAGCTCCTTATATCACTGAATATAAGGGGAGAGAGGAGAAGATATGCTCAAGTAACCTATCACATATGTACCATCAAGTTTGCTTTTTACTTGAAGCCTTCTCCCACCTTTCTCCCCATTTTGCCTTCTCTCTCACCTAGGATCTTCAGATGGCTGCTTTGAGCAATTCAGTTGCTTCCTATAAAAAGGGACTGAAACCAGGTCCTTGAGCTCTTATACTGACCAAGAAACATAACTTCATTTCATATCTGCTCCATCTGGAGCAAAGCCTGGCATCTGAAATGCAGCCAGCTCAGTCAGAAAGACAATGAATGCAGAGAACTTGGCAGTCGTTATATGTATGGACATAAACCAGAATAATTATCCACCCTGTACAAGAGCTCCACACATGCCAGGTATCAGAGCTTTCTAATTCAGGGTCTGGAGACTACAGACCAAGAGTCATTTGGTTGGGAAATGGAAGTAGGTTATTACTCATAAGAAACTTAGGTGAGTCCAATTCCATCTGTGTTGTGGCCTCTACATTACACGTGTTATCTCGCTAGATACAGACTCCCACATCACCTAAGGCAAACTGGCATTGTCTGCCTCATGTGCTTGCAGCTGAAACAGCATCTGTAAAGTACTCTGCACAAATGCACTGTGCCTGTAGGAAAGCAGGGAACAGATATTCTGAGGGCCCCTCTAAGGTTGCTGCATTGCTGCTTCCAGGGGCAGGAATCTTCTCAGCCGTTTCCTCCTTCTGTAGCATTTATAACATGATAGACTGCTTTACCAGTGAAGAAACAGAAAGGAAACACTGTCTTTCTGGCTGTAGAGTTGTGTGTATCCCCACTCCACTCCCAAGTTTCTCTTATATCCAGCTTATTTGCACCGCACTGACAGTTTCCATCCCTCTCAACCCAGTATTGACTGGCCCACTTCACTACCTTACCTAAGTGCTTTATGTATTTTAAAAAATAACAAAACATTCTGCCAGTTCAAAAGTCATTAAGTCAATCTCAAAAAGAGAGAAATGAAGGAATTACCTGAAAGTGGCAATGAAATGAAACTACTGTTTCTGGTTCTCATCCATATTTTTTTTTTTAAAAGCATATAATTTGCTTTACTGACAACAAAGCAATTACAAAGTTCTGGGACTTGGGAGTCAGTCCTTAAACAACATGCATAAAACTCCTGGGAGAGAGGAGGAAGCTGAAAGCTAAAGACCTCTTGAAAAAAACCAAGACAGTCTACTGAGAGAACACAGCAGTGAAGACAGAAAAAATTGAGAAAATAAAAATCTCCTGAAGAAGTGGTGCCCCTGTTTACTCCCCAGATATGTGGAGAATCTGCAGTGCAACTAGAACATTTTTTTCCTCCATTTTAGAAACAGGCAAGGTAGGTGTCAGAACTATGGAAACGAAATACAATGTTGTTCTTCAAAGCTCTAGTGACACCACAGCAAATCAAATCTTTTTGAGTCAGCAGGACAGTGTGTTAGATAAAACACTGTCAAGTCTGAGCAGCACGACCTGGACCAGTATGATGGAAAAAAACAGGTTAAGGGCACGCTATGGGATTTGACCTGGGATGGAAGTAAGGGAAGTAAAGTGTAGACTCTGTTTCAGAGCAAAGAAATGATTAAGAAGCTTCCCAAAAGCAGAACTAGATACTCATGACATGCATTATTTAAATATTAAGGGAAAGAAAGCATCAGTTATCTATAACATAAGGGATATTTATATGCTTGCAAATGTGGAAGTGCTCTGATTTACAAGGTAGAACAGCCAAAACCCTTGCTTCATTGCACTTGTGAGAATAAGGAGTCTCTTATCTACTTTGTGTTTTCAAAGCCAAAGCTACCCAAACACTGTAGGTGAGTATAGAAGCATCTTTTCCAGATAGTTATTTGATATCTTCAGTTTCCCAATATTTTATAGCAAAACAATTAATACATCCATGTGTTTTCATAAATTTTTACTGGGAGATTCACAAAGCAATTCTGAAACTTTTAATTTATTCTCACTCAGGGAAAATACTTTTTCTATGTTGTCAACACTTACAGATTCACTGGACTGCCCACACATCTCATTTCTGGTATAGATATTACTTTCATCTTCAAGGTCTCCTCTCTGTCCCTCTCCCCAAACCTTTGCACAACAGGCTGGTTTGAAACAGTAGATGAACATGGTAACTTCCTTAAAGAAAAAACAGTGTACTGAGATCAAAGTTTTGTGTGCTTGCTTAAGTATATTCAAACATGCTCTAATACCTGTCACAACATGACTGCTTAGCTGTATGACAAGTACAGTCAGCATGCTTTCCAGACATATGAACAGATGGGAAAAATCTGGAAGATCTTGTCCATTAAATGCCTATGATAAAAGCTCTTTTATATACACATACATGCAAAACACAAATAACAGCAAACACCACTTTCATCTCTATATTCTTATTAAAAGATGAGCAAACAATTAATTCTGATTTTCCTGGAAACCACAGAAAATAACCCTGAACACACCCTACACATACATCAGGTAAACCATCAGCCATATTTTGGCTTCACAGTCAACTGAAAAGAAATTAAGGCAGCCAATGGTTCTTGTTATATGTCACTTTAAAATATTTCTTAGTGTCAAATACAAGAAAAACCCAAGTTATTTCAGAATTAAAACTGAAATATTTATGTAGAAAAATTAATTACAATGTATGCTTTTGAGTTGTTTTTTTTTTTTTCTTTACTTGCTGCAACAGGCAATCAATCCCAAAATGTGTCTTTGACAAAAGGGACTTTTCACCCAAAAGCTTTACTTTGCTATAATTATTAGAATGTATATGCCATGTTATTCCAAAGCTAAAATAACCTTATTGATAAACTCCAATATTAGTACCACAGAAATAAGTGTTATCTTACAGCAGCAGGTCGTCACTACCCACACATGCTCAGAGAAACAAAACTGCTGGGCAAGCAGCCATTTCTAAAATGGTATTGAGAGAGATGCTTAAAAGCAATCACAAAACACTACATGTTGAAGAAGTTATCCTGCCAAAAAGAAGCATGTGCACAAGCTCCACCAGCCACCAACATACATATTCCAGCTCTTGCTTTCATCCTGACTATTATATTACTGTATAATCTAGAGGAGTCACTGAAAATGGACCACTACGTGCTAAGCACTTTACATAAGTACAGAGAACTTAGAAGTCCCTGTAGGGTCATTAGTTAAACCGTGAAAAGTCAAACAAGACCAAAAAGGAGTAGGTAACACCTGGCTGTTAAAAACAAGCTGTGGCAAAGTTAGGAGCAAAGTCCAAACTCCTAATTCCCAACTCAAGAATTAATTGATGTCAACTACAAAACTTTCAGACTGTATTTACAATCCAACCCACAAGAGCCAAGAACACAGGTTATGTTTGCAGAAGCGACCTGAATCACCATTGTTCAACATCCCAAATACTCAAGAGTCAAACTGAAATCAAGGTATCCAGGAACTATGACTACTTAAAACAGCTGTCATTTGCTTCTAAACAACAAATGCTTTACCTCAGGTGAACTTCTCATTTAAGCATCCATTTTCAGATTTAGGAGGGAAAAGAAATAAAAAGACCATCCCCAGCATAACTACATATCATTCATGATTAACTGCCAATGCATCATAAGTGTGAAATGATGAAAAATATTTTAATATTTTGATGTGTACCTCACTTGCTTAAAGGCTGCCAAACTCAAACCAAATTTAATAAAAATTTTCCACTTTAGGAGAAGAGCTTCATGCCTTTTAATTCCATTCTTTTCATCACATTGCTTTTAAAAATGCATTTGGGTGCTTAAATTTTTTTAATAAATGTATGCCTTTTTCGTTGTTGTTCTTTTAACATGATAGAAATCCTAATCATGAAAACACCATAGCATAGGAATAATTTCATACACCTGTTATTCCACAAATCTCTCCCACATAGTTTTGATGCAACTACAGCCAGTGAACATACTTCTTTCTGCACAATCTGAAGAAAATACATATTCAGTTTGGCTCAGACGTTTAAGTGGGGTCAAATAATGGTGAGGATGGAGAAGTGAGAAGCTGCTAAGCTTCCATTTATCTACCAGACCGTAGCATTCAGATCTCCTAAACCACTCAGCTTCAAAGGAGAGATACAATTACTTATAAAGGTATGCATTGCACTGCACATACAACTCTGCAGATGGGCAGAACAGGTTGCCATGCAAAGATTAATTACATGTTCTCCATCCACTCAGCTAAAATATGTGAAATTCAGCATCACAATTCATCCACTTCTTACTAAAGGCAAAAATTCTTGAAATCCAGCACCAAGACCCCAGGCTCTCTCACATCAACACTTCCCAGTGCCTTACACTGCCACTGTTCAGACAGTGGTTAACTGCATATCTTAAGCACACGCACTTGTGCTTCCCTCATTACCAGAAAGTGCTGAGACATCTTTTACAGGTAAAAGCCATGTGGGGAAGACATCCTTCTCAGATGGTAAGAATATATTTCTCCTTTATGTCCAGCCACCAAAAGAACACAGCCTGAAAGAGACTATATGAGGACTAGGTAAAACTCTACCAGGACTAATTTTTCTAAAGAATTATTTTTTATAAGCATTCCTCCCTCTAGACACTCAGCAATACATTGAGAATCAACCTCAAAACAGCTGCTATAGCAGCTCAAGGAACAGGGGAGATCTTGGAAGACATGAACAAGTCCTTCAAGTAGAATGGTTCTTTATCCTTTTCCCAAAAGCTGAGAGCCACTTCCAGGATCAAGACCAGGAGGACGAAAAGTTCTTTATTACTGGATTTTCATGTTTTAACTCTGTTTTATTTCATATAGAAAGGCAGCTGAAAATGGGACAGGGTCATCACTAGACAAGATTCTTCACACACAGGGTGCTTCTAACTGCCAAACTGCAGTCTCCAACTCTTTCCTTGCTGCCCATCCCCACAAGCCATTGGGAGTCCTACCAAGTCAGTGTGACTAAACTTGTGTAAGAACTCACTGTCACATCCTATCCATGCCAGAACCCAGAAAAGTCTCTCCCACATAAGAGTGGATATAAAACCTTTGCTAGACTACTACACCCTTAAATCCTACTGTTCCTCTGCCTCTTAAGCCAAGCCCACAGAGCTCTGAAGTCCTTTGTGCTTACATCATCACAGAGATCAAACAATTCCCTTTACTTAATTTTTAAAAATACTTCTTTTTCTTTTTATCTTTAGCTTATCTTGTCTCTTTTCATTTTAAAAATACTTCCTTGTTGAGGCTACTCCATTATGGATTCTGACTCAAATGAAGTACTTATGGCTTTAAATATTCTGTGGCATACAGCACCACAGGCCATATTCCTGGCTCTAGACTTTGCACTAGGCTTGTTACATTAATGGAGCATAAGCCTCAGAGCAGGGATTCACAATCTCTTTGTGGTCAAAGCTTGCTTGAGGTGACTAGGAATTCTGTGTCCCATTGGGTTAAAGTCTTTCTCCTCTGTTCAAATAGTGCAGGGCTGGGGACACCTAACCTCACGCTCCCTCCAGAGCAGCTCCTCCTCTCTCACTTCTCTTATGTTTTCCATCACCTACACTGAGTCTGCTCTAAGATGTCAAGCTGATGTCCAGAGCTAAGCATAGGTTCTGCTCTGCACTCCATCCAAAGGAATGGCTCCCTATTGGGAGCCACAGGCCATCACATTTTACAAAGTTGTAATGCAAACAGCACTTGCCAGCAAACTTTCTGCCAGACCAGCATCTCCCACTTGCCACTTCTTTACATTTCACCTGCCCAATACACAAAGCATCACATCAGAGCCAACGCATATAGACACAGAAGCTCCCCGACATTGAACAACTGTGTGAGTTTGTAGTGGGCAGGGGTGCAAAGATATCTCCTTTTTGAAAGGCTCTTAGTGAAAATCGGGATCTGCCAAATCACTATGCAATGTTACACCATTCACAGCAAGCACTGCTGAGTCTTCGGTGGTCTAGTTATTTCCATAAACTTTGCATCTAGTTTACTAAGAAATAAAACCACTGATGAGCAATGCCATACATTGACAGGTAAGGATGCAGAGGTGTTTGCTCCAAGTTGTATTTCCCTGTTTCACCTGCAGGTTCCCCATTAGCTCCTACTTTATTCTCCATCCTCATTCCAACATTTTAATGTTAATTACATTTTTGTTACTTCAAGCCAATTTCCCTTTTAGAACAAGATTTTTTACAGTTGTTGTTGCAGACAGGTCAAATACAGTTTTAGAATTCATGTTCTTAACTGATTATCTCAGATTTTGCCAGCACTTTATAATGCTACTTCAAAACTCATATTTTCTACTATGCATCATAGAAACCTAAAACCTGGTATGTTATCCTGAACAGGACTAGCCCCACAACAAGGTGGGCAGCACTTCAATTACACAGGTGTATCACAGAGTACCCGGTGAGCGATCTCCAGAATTTTAAAGCATTGTTCTGTAAGGTGTGGTAGAAGATTACATAAGATTACATACCTTGAAGCATGCCTCAAATGTTAGAAAGTTTAAACAGTTCTTGACTATAAAGACACATCTGCCCAGACAATATGGAGCTGTTTATAATGTTTTAATTAGTGTCAGAAACAGTGATCTCATTCATGGATGCAAATCACTGATGCACACTACATAAGTACTTTTTGAAGGAATTTTGGCAGGGTTAGGGTTAGGGTTAGGGTTATTATTCCTACTATCAGTGTTTCAACAGTGTCATGGTTTAATCCCAGCTAGCAAGCATCTGCTTGCTTGTCTCCCCCGGCTCTGGTGGGAGGGGGAGGAGAATAGAAAAAAAGGTAAAACCTGTGGGTTGAGACAAGAACAGTTTAAGAACTGAAATAGTAGTAATAATTGTAATGAAAGGGGAGGCAACTAAAAGAGAAATAAAACTCAAGAATCACAAATGATGCACAACACAGTTGCTCACCATCTGCTGATCAATGTCCAGCATGTTCCAGAACAGTGATTGCTACATCCCAGCCAACTCTTCCCAGTTTATATACCGAGCATGACCCTATGACCAGGTCAGCTGTCCTGTCCATGCTTCCCCCTGGCTTCTTGTGCACCTGCTCACTGGCAGAACATGAGAAAGTGAAAAGTCCTTGACTTATCTTAAGTACTATTGAGCAACAACCAAAACACTGGTGTATTATTGGTATTATTCTCCCACTAAATCCAAAACCCAGCAGTGTACCAGCTACTAGGAAGAAAATTAACTCTATCCCAGCTGAAACCAGGACAAACATGAAAAACACCCTTTTGACTTACTGCTATACAGAAACAGTGATTTTCCATGGGAGAAAAAAGACATTACAGATCAAAAGAATGCTGACCAAAGGGAATCTCCACCCATTTGGCATGAAAAACTTGCCAAGATTTGAAATTTGGAAAAAACTCAGTGGCTTCAACCACTCACTTCATAAAAAATAGCCTCTTTGTCCTTTCTTGTCTTCAAAAGCAGCTGTAAATATTTGCAGAGCCTCACTGATAAACTCATTGGAAATCCTCACTAGAATTCTACTTGACTAGATACTAACACACCATCTGAGAATGTAAAGGTAAAGCATGGGCCACTACTTACCATGCTATCCAAATTTGTCTCTCACTTGGACCCACCTGACCTTCTGCAATCGAGTCTTGTATTCAGCCCAGACTCTTTATAACATGGTCAATCCTTTTGCTTTGACTTTCATAACAAAGACCATTCATTGGATTAAACCAACACCTTAGTGCAGTATTTCATGAAATAGACTTCCTAGTTAGCATTTAAGATGAAAATATCACTGCCTTATTTTTTACTTGTATTCAATTTTTTTTAGGCTTGTTTTTGAGGAATTCAAGAACTCTAGGTTAAAGGAAGTGTACAGGACCTTACCATTTCAGCATAAGTTTTTTTGCCCTGCAGCACTCTTCTCCATACCCTGTCAGGGTGCACTTTTCCTCCTTTCATCATCACTTTCTCTAATGAGAAAATGGGAGAAAAAGTGAGGTACCTCAGTTTCCCAGAACTCACTCCTCTAACAGAAATTCAGAAACAACTGACAAACTCTCTGTGTGACATACTTGAGCCAAAGTACTTTGTGATATACTGACAGCACGGAGTTGGTTGTGATGCCACCAACTAGATCTCTATCATATGTCATATTTGCCACAATACCACCCAAAAAATCCTTTCTTAGAAAGAATATGATCTTATTGGATCTGTAGGAAATAAAAACCAGCCTGTCCTTACCTTACAGCGGTATGGCTATTGCACATAAGTTAGTGCTACTTGTTGACAGTTTGGCACCTGAAGGGGAAAGTTGTTTCTCAAGCAAGTCACAATAAATCTCCTATTTCAACATCGCTTGGCAAGACCTCTCTTACTTATTGGATTGCTACCACAAAGTTTATTGCCTACATCAACTTTTATTAATGCTCGAGGAGGCAGCACAAAACCAAATAGAAATACCTTGTGAAAAAAACAAGCTACTAATTTGAAAAATAATTTAAAATTATTAGTCGAATCACCTTAATAGACAAACCCAAAAACTGGATATGCATACATTGATACAGTTTAGCTATCCACTGATGCAAGGAAGACATATTTAATGTACATAAATTTCAAACAAAGTAAAACCATACCTTTTATGGGAGCAAATGCTTACTTTCTCCTAATTGAAAAAGCTAGAACGGACACTTTGTGCTATACGCATCATCCAAGCATCCACTCTACCCTTTTTAAAGGTTCCAGTTTTTTATGCAAATACAAAACCAATTATTATTGCACTGTGGCCTTGCACACAGAAAGTTCAGCATATCTAGCTGCTGATGTGGTGTGGGGGAGGAAGCAATAGCAGCTCACTCTTCTGGCCAAAGTCTTTTTCTGCTTCAGCTTCTCCTAAATGCAATGCTCCTGAGAGGACACAGAGCTTGTGGAAGAACTGGTTCAAAGTGATTTGTTTTGCCAACCCTTCCCATGCTGACTAGAGATGTAGTTCACTACTGCTTCCCAGTCAATGGCTGCTGCCCCCCAGCTGCAGAACAGGAGGACACCCCTTTCCTAGCTGCCACAAAACCTGTGCCCTATTTATTTCATGCAACAGCTGTTTGCTGTGGACATGTGCATGTCTGAAAGAAGGGGGCTGCTATGAACATGGTCTATCTCTAGCAAGGTTTGGTGGGATTCACAGGCCTGACACACCCACTTAGAGTTGAAGACATCCTCCAAACTCCTGTGTATGTAAGAATCCAATCCCTTTTGAAAGATGGCTGCCAGAGGAGGGTAGAGGCTGGATACACTTTGTATTCCTTGATTTCTTAATATATTGTTGGAGATTTTATTTCCTGTACAGAACAAACCAGGCTTGATTGCTTGTTTGCTTGAAGAAAAAAAAGCACACAAGGTGCTTGTACAAGTCAGGGCATATGTCAAACATTCAAAGAACAGCATAATAAAAAGCAGGTGCTATGACAATCTTCCAGACTTGCCATACAAACATCAGCAATAATTTATCTATAACTTCAGTTCATCCCACTTAAGTTCTTTTCCAGCAAGTTGTTCATCTGTTGGTCTAGCATATGCATTAAATTAAGCACTTTCTCTTCTTATCATCTTTGTTACAGTAGCTGTTTTCACACTCTGAAGTTCCAGCTCTGCGTTTGCTGTTTGGACAGTAGAGAGAAAAGGACCACAGACAAACAGGACCGCATTGCCTGTGACAGAGCACCTTCTGCTCATCCTGGCTGTGACAAACGGAGGATGAAGAGGCAAAAAAATATTGGAACTGCATCCCCATATGAGTCCTGCAGCCCATAAGAGATTAACAAGACCAACAATACAACTTAAACTACTGAAATATTCCGCAAGCACTAAAAAGTAATGAAGTAAAAGACCTCTGCACTCTGTGAACTTTCTGTTGAAGCATTTTTACTCTTTCCTTAAGATCAATGGTGCTAAAAGGCTGCAATTTCTTGAGATATGCAGCTCCTTTTGTCATTGCTTTATGTTTGACATTGAGTTGAGATGATAAAACTGCACTTTGCGGCCTTGCTGAGTACCTTCTAGTTTATGTTGAGAGAAACAAAGATGAAAAATTGATCTCATTTTAATGCCTAATCTGAGAACTGAGCTCCTCGGAACATCTGGTCCTCTATGCCAGGCCGTTATCCTTTCCAGTATGGTCTGAGTAAAATTGGTGCTTTCACATAGGTTTAAACACTTGAACCTGTCACTTTACAACCACTGTGATAGGGCCAGAAAGATCAGTCTCCAAAGGTCTTTCACTGATTATAAAGAAGGCTGCTGTCAGTACTTTGGATTATTTAAACATCAAAATGTTAATGCACATGTACCCTATCTCACACCTTTGGGGTAGATGAAGATTATGTGGGTGCTCTGACAGCTGAAAATTAAAGCCATGAGTACAAGACTCTCACCTTTGAAATCAAGAATTTCCCAGTGCTCAGTTTTTGGTAGCCCACAACAGGAAATTTGGGAAGACAGAGGACAAAGTCCATCCAGAGGACAACATAGCAGAGCCGACAAAAGCACCTATGTGTTTGCCTGTCTAACAAGGACTGGCAGCAGCAAGCTATCAGAGAAATGCTGTCACAATAATGAGACAAGCAAACAGAGACAGAGGTCTTTTCCAAAAAGTAATCAGTTTTTAAAATAACACAACACTTCAGTTTACTTCTACATTTACAAGTTGACGAGGCTATAAATAAAAGAGAAGTGTCTTCCGTCCTACTTTGACAAATAGATTGCAAACTGTATGATAGCCTTTTTAAATTAAGGACCTGAATTTCATCAAGAGAGATTTTACAGAAATATCCCTCTCAGCAAACTTAACCTGAACTTTCACAATCATAAACAAAAAGCCATGCAACCATTCTCTAGGAAGTATTGTTCTGTCCAAAATATTATTTTCTCCATAGTAATTCCTGTCATAGATTCATTCTCTTGCTGATGATGATTACATTTCAGCTATGACTTGGTTTTTGGGTCACAGTCCTTAGATTGCCCTCCACAGAGCAGTAGCATTTGCTGTAGATCAGTTAGACCATGAGTCAATACTAATTCGGTGTACTGAAATATTTCCTTAGATACACACTTTGAGACAATAAAGGGTTATGGTTTATAGTTTTTAACCTGGAGACCCTTCACAGCTTTGGAAATAACAACTCTTTTTATTCAGCATGCAAATGAGAAACAGTACCACATCCCAGGATTTTTTAAGAGCAAGAGAGATATATAATTCAATCAAGTGGATTTGGTTACTCTAAGACATTAGCTAATGCCACACTACTGTTCATCCAGATGTCACACTATCAAAGGCTTGGGAACATAACATGATAGACATAGCAGTTCATATAGGACATCTTCCACCTCCTCCCAAAGCACCCACCCATGGCCCAGCAGAGCAACAGAGCAACACCAAGAGGAGCTGAAGAATGCGACACTATAGTTGAAAGTACTACTTCACTTTCGGAGGTCATCCCCACTTTTAGTTTGACTACCAGAGCACTTTTGTTGATCATTAAAGATTCCTTTGCCCAATGCCAACTAATCTCCAAACTAACAAGGGACCCACATCACCACAAAGGTCCTTCAGCACATACTGAACCTGTGTGCTCCAGTAATTGGGCCTAAACCTTTACATTTGCTGTAAACTTCCATTTGAGGTAAACTTGCTATTTTGTCTTTCACCAAGACACCTCTGACAAACAACTACAAGCTGAAAGAAATAAGGGCTAACAAATATCAAGTTCATTACTGGAAAGATAGTTATTTAAGCCTGCAAGACACTAGTTTGACGGTTGATTCAATGCCCTGCTCTGGCATAAACTTTGTTTGTGGGGTAAGAGGCAAGTTACTATGATGTCTGTGGAGCAGGGTCTTGACCCTTCTCTGCCAAGCTGACTCTACTCACCATCAAGTCCTCTCCATTCTGGCGCAGTAACTCGCATTATTCATTATTTGCTCAAATGTTTTGAGGGACATAACAAGTTATTCCCACTGTAAAATGTCTTGGTTGCCAGGCTTTTGCTTTTGCTTACTCATCTGGCAGACTTGAAATGCTTAAAGTTTTTGAATGCTTTAAGGAAAACTGAGCATCAAACCTTCCTCTCCCCACATCCCAGATGCACTGCCTAGGCCCAATGGCCACTGTCTGGTATTCAATAACTTTTGAACATAAGCTTCTCCAACCCCTTCAATCTCTTCTTGGACTCTCTAAACACAGGCAAAGAAATGTCTAAAAGCTGAAGACCATTGCTTATTTCTTGTGCCCAGATGGGATGAGGATTGTTCTGGGAACATACAGAAGTTAAGATGCAAGGGCAGTTTGGGCACTTACAGTATTCGATAGGGGGCTTGTGGCCTGCACACTGATTTAGTCATAGAGGGGCACTTACTTAAACAAGACTAACTGATGAAATCCTTGGGGAAATATCCTCTAAGACTCTTTGTGCTCTGGTTTGCTAGGTACAATACCGAGAATAGCACTTTCCTGCCTTACAGTGTGGTTTGTAAGGACAAAGAAACCTATGCAGCTGAATTCTACACTACCAAAGATTGATTTGAAGAGTCAATCACTCCAAGCATATTTTTCACTCAAAGCATCTGCTCTCAAAAGAAAAAATGAGCTACATACATTTTACATCAGCTTGTGCATGAAGAAAGGCAGGCTTAGTGGATGGAGACATTTTACACTGAAGCATACAAATTGGCACACCATGGGGGTGACAGGGATGAAAATAACTCTCAGAGTCAAGGAATGACCCCTAGGCCAGTTCAGGACAAGAAACATCATCCAGTCTGCAAAAGAAGCTGAAAGTGTATTCCCTGAATAACTGAAAGGTAAATGCATTTTGGAGGGGAAAATGGGATGACTTAAGTGAACCTGTCATCCAGTGTAAGAGCTAAGATCCTCCTTTAGGACCACTCTGCATAAAGTGTGTCTGAGATGTAGGGCATGTGGGAGGACACAATTCTCTTGTGGAAAGAGTCTAAAGGAACTCTCTTAAGTACAGAAGATAGTTTGCAGATCAGTGATTTTATATCAAGTGTGGTTTTCTTTCATTCCTATAATTTCTTTAGGGATTTGTAGCTTGGATCTAGTTTGTAATTTGATTTTATTTGGGATGTTTTTTGATCTTTTATTTCCAGTTTCATCTTCACCTAATCAGAGCCGAAGAGAATTTTCTGATACCCATCTAGCATAAAGACAGGATATAAAAACCCTTAAAACCAGCTATTAGTGCAACATTTGTACACCTCTTCTGCACATTGCACCACAGTATGAAAATGGTAGCTGTTTGTGCCAACCTAGAAGCTGTGTAGGCCAATTTGGTAGTGATAGGAGAGGACCAAGTATCTACCAGGGGTCAGAGACTGTTGGGACAGCCTACTGGTACGGGGTAAAGCAATCAGAGAATCAGAGCATACCTGAATCCCAGGGAACTATTCACAACAGTGCACAATGTTACTGAAAGATAAAGCCATTGGGCTTGCACAGTTACGGCGTATACAATCAATATGCAGCTTATAAGCTTATTGTGGTGTCTTTCCCGCAGTGTGAGAATTTGTTTCTATCAAGTTTGCTACAAATTTTTATCAGGAGTCTTGACTTCTCTTGGCATGGGGTCAGACTCACAAGTTACTAGGGAGCAACAAGCTACTGCACATCAAATAACCAAGTGTGCTTAGCCTTCAGTCCAGCTACTTCAGATGCTTCTCAGCTTACTGAGATACATTTGGCCAGTCATGCCTTAACTTGGAAGTACTCTCAAGACTTTGCTGTAGCACTTCAGTCCCCCAAAAGCTCATCCAGCTTTAATATTGAGCCTAAATGTCAAGAATGTGTTCTTTCTGCTTACAAATTATACTTGGCACATGATGTTCCAATTTCCAAACTAAGTTGTTTCTGGTATTCACAAGTAGTCTTAAAGCTTCACAGTTACATCTGTCATGGTGGAATCACATCCTAACAGAATCACCAGCTCAGAAACATCCTCTCCCATTGGTTAACTGAGTAATATTCCTATAGCAGGGCAGCAGATTATTTTGAGGGAAATGCAGAATTAAAGTATTTGTTTTCCTCTTTAAACACAGCTCACCAGAGGGAAATGAAAAGCAGATTGCTATGGCTGCATAGTTAAGTGTTTGAAAGAAGAGTGGTGATATCCTAGTTTATGCAAGCTGTTTTGTCCTCTAGGTTGTTCATACATAATCCATTTTATCTTCATATTCTTCCCTACTTAAGTTACACAGCCAGACTCTTGAATGAAATAGTGTTATGCACCATGATCAGGTAACAACAATTGTATAGACTGAGCACACATACAAGTAAATACATGTGAAAATCTTTGTGAATTTTAAGCACTGTGGAAGTCCCAGCAGTCATATGCATACACACAAAAAGGGCATAATCCATAATCTTTCATGTGGAGGGGAGATTATATTTCCTCTTTCACTTGGAAGAAGTTAGTTTTGTATTAATCGGTGAGGTCTAATCAGCTGGCTCAAATATACCCACTACATACATTTTGTGACAACACATTAGGATTATTATTGCATTTGCACAAACATTGTCACAGAGTTTTGATGGTTTAAATTGAGACATGTTTTCTCTGATTATATCTTAACAAGATTTATTAATATATACCACAGCAAGAAGCCTGCAACATCTGGATGAGTCTTCCTCAGAATCATTATGACAATATTTATTTGATCAGTCACTGGAAAATGCTCTTGTCTCTGGCTACATGACAAGCAGCAAGAATTCAACCTGTGATCTTCACAGCAAAATGAACTGTCAGTGTTTAGGCATTCAGACCAACAAATCAACTTTCTAGTGAAGTTCTTTGTTAAGAGACCCATTGGAGGAGGTGAGAGAGACAAGAACAGTTACTGTGTTCTTGTTTCCACCAATTGTAAGGTTTTATATTATTATTATAAAAAATATGCCAGACATATTTAGTGGCAATATTGTTATTAATTATTGTTCAGGGAACTCACTTGAAAGAACAGATGTTGCACCATTAAAGTAAACTACAGCATTTCTTTTGAGGGAATAAATGATGCTTACCTGAGACAGTGGTTTCATAAAACATTTATGTCTTTATTGCTTTACTGGTAGAAAACCAAGGCATATAGCAATGGAATTTAACAAAGAAATATTACTGTAAAATAACATGTAGAGCTAATTTTCTGTATGTTTCTTCAGTGAAACTGAAGACCAAGAACTCTATTATGGAGTTTGCATGACAGTAATATGGATTTTTCAGCATTTAATTAGGTACATGTTAGATAGATATACCTTTTTTTTTTTACAAGAAGGCAGACTATTGTTTACATTTATGCTCATATGTACATATTTTGTGTACATATTACAGTTAATTATTCCCACAGCTCATCTTGATCATCCTTTAGGAAAAGGTACCGTGCGAAGTATTTCTGTAAAACATGTAAATTCAAAATGAACAGTTGAATATTCATTGGAAAAGGCTGCAGAACAAAAGACTGACACATGGGTTGGGCACAAGCACAGTGAAGGGACCTAGACAAAGCTGCTGCCAAATCCCCAAATTAAGCCAGAACTTTCCAAAACTTGAAAGGATCTGCATCATTCTAGCAATGGTCATGGTGTCACACATTTCTTTTTGCTCTATCAGGGGAGTTGAGCACCCTGCATAGGTAACTGTACTACCTATAGCCCTGGGGTACCTTCATAAGCACAGCAGGTAGATGGGAATGACCACCCATTACAAATCCCACCCCTGGTCAAAGGGAGCTTCAGGGGGTCACCATCTCCCAGATCAGTCTATCACTAATTAAGTCTCAGCAAAAGTCTAGAGTTTCCACTTGGCAAACAGCCACCCCAGTTCACTGGTGTTGGATACAAGCAGTCTGTGTCATCTATCACCTCCCAGCACAGGCAGTTTATCAAGTCATCTTTGAAAGCAACAAAGAGGGAACAGATTCCCAGTGACATAACAAGAACCAATACAAAGGAAGGCCTTCCCATCAGCAGGCAACCAGACCTGCTTATCTTGTGTTAACCACTATTGCTGCTCCATTTCTGCACACAGGAAGAGTTCAATATACGTATGATACATGCTCATTTTCAGTTTCTGCTAATCATTATTGTACACACCCAAAGTAACTGACCTCCTGATCAAGTACTTTTTAAAAAACCTGGTGGACACTTGAATATAACAGAAACCAAGTTCAGAAGTGCTGATATAAAGAAAAGAAAAAGGAAGTACAAGAAGCTGAGGCCATATGCACATATCCAGAGTTACAAGCACAAATAATGAAAATCTGTGACATCACCATCCACAAATACATTCATCCTTTGATAGCTGTGATGGCCAACAGCTGGACTGAAGGCCTCACGAGAACAGCATTGACCTTGACAAGATAAGCCTGTACCAGTGAGACTAATGAGGTAAACATCTTGTGAAAGAGGAAGAAGATAACCATAAAAGGAGGATGTTTGGGATAGTTAGCAAGAGCATGCTTAAGCAGCTACTAACCAATAAATTAGCCATTAGGACATCACTAACCAATAGGTAGCTAATGCAGGTGTGAAGAACAATATAAAAGAAGCATTGTAAAAAACAAATTTTTGCTATCGCCGCAAAACCTGTGTCTTGTCTGTCTCTACACACACAGCGACGTCTGCAACTGTTAGCTAGTTATGGAGAAGCCATACAATAAAGACAAATTGCTGCACTACATAGTTATGTACAGCTGCAAAGAGATAGCCAGAAACTACTGGAAGTGAGCAAGTGGAGCTCTAACTGCAACACAAGTAACCTCTGAAATGCAGCCATGCACCTATTTTCAACCCAAGCCCATGATTTATTTATTCCACCTCCACTTTGGACTGCTATCTGAATTGCCTGGAGCTTTAAACCACTACAGATGTGATTCTTGCTTGCGTAAGGACAGTAAAATCCACCAAGACTCCCAGTTGAACAAACAGGTATTTGGATTACTGAAGCTTAGTGGAGAACATGCTGAAGGAACAGAGATGGGATCTTAACTGTGTGTCCCAGGGCCATATGCAGGAACAGCTGTCTGTCTGTGCTGCCTCTTCAAAGCACCTCCTGTCCATGAGACTGAAGAGGTTTCCTGTCCAGTCAGTACTTTCCTGTGTGCCTAAGAGACCATTTTGATGTGACATCACCAGTAGATCATCTTAACAACAGACTTCTGTTCTTTCCCATACTACTCTCCCCTGTATGTGCCGCCTCTTCAGCTTCTGAGGTCCAAAACTGTCTACTTAGAAAAAAAACGTGGTTTCAAGGATGCTTCTATTTAGACTTTCACAAGCAGGTTTAGCCAAACAACTTAGACTCATATGTATTGCTGGGTGTGCATTCTTGGAGGAATGCTTTCTACACCAGCAATGCAGCATGGCCATGTGGTGCTGAACAGAGGACCATGGGCTCACTACGACTTAAGGAGCAGGAGAGAAACCTTTAGGGAAAGTAAAAGGCATGAAAGCAGTCAAAATGTCTAAAAAATTAAGAAAACTAAGTCTCTGCCTCCAAATTAACCTAGGGTGATCTAATCACTTGCTGCCACATTGCTGGTTTTGTGTTCATCACAAACTCTGACAGTGCACCTTCTCTGTGCCAGTACTGGCCTTCCTCTAACCCTGCACTGAGCCATTTCAGTTTGCTAAGCTAGCAGAAAATAAGTCACTGCATTAGCTAGGGAGAAGGTATTGTATTCTCAGTCCCACGCAGCTTCACATGCCTGCCTTCTGATCGGCACAGGTGGCTCCACATCCATCCCTCAGACCCTGTGAAGAGCTTCCCAGGCTAAACTCTCAGGTCTCTTCTACTAAAGTAATTTTTGTTTAACTTGAGATAAAATTGCATTTTCTCCTGGTTTCTCAGAATATGAGGATTTGGTTCCTCAGATTTGACATGATTAGGTCACTGGATGAACTTCTGTGCAAGACACCCCTTTCCTTAATCCCCTCTAGAAGTAAACCAGCCTAGATTTGTTAGATAATTTTTCCATTAAAAACCATCAGTACATCACTCTCAGTATGCATATTCCTCTCCACACTCCTCAGAAGTAACAATCCACCACTTTAACACTTCAGGGAACCTCCTACATCTTTTGACCCCTCTGAAACACACAGGCTATCAGAATGCAACTAGGATTTCATATAGTGCTCACATCTTTACTGAAGATGGGATGCTCTCCCTTCACATACTGAACCCATCCTTCTTTCTCTCTTCCATACAAGCATTTAGTTTACACAAGATGAGCAACTCACCCAACTATCAATTTTCTCTTCTTCTCAATTCTTGCTTAAAAGATGAGGTAACAACATGAGAAAGCTACAGCTTTCCTTATGGGTGAAGACTTCAGATGCTACTTAGGATGAGATCTGTGTTAGGAGTTCTCAAGAGGCTTCCTACCCGAGACTTGCCTTGAGAGAGGCTTTATCTCTTCCTGATATAGTTTATGGAGTAAAGAGGAATGTTTCTAAATAAGAGTCTAACCACCAAAATGTGAGCCTGAAAGCAGGTATGCAAGTTACTGCCCTGAGATCACCTGGGCAAAAAGGAATTATCCTAGACCCTCCTTCCTCAGCACCCCAGTAGTGAGAAGCAAAATGATTGACAGAAGCTGTACAAGCCACCTGCATTGCAATGTAAGTACACTTGGCAGCAAAATGAATGCATCAAATTCAATGTTTGGGCTGGTGGCTCCCTTGTACTGTTTCTTGGGCCTAAGCTGCATGCAGATGAACAGTGGGTTATAAAGCTGGCTGTGTGCTAGTCTTGACCCAGATTTCTCTAATTTATCTTGATCTGAGTTTAGGTCTCTGCTGAGTACACAAACAAAACCTGGTCATTCTCACATTAATTAGCACCTGCAACATCTGACTGCAAAATTGATGTAGACATGCCTAACACCTAATCCCATAGAAATGTGAGAGCAGTTAAAGAATGGATTCCTCCAATATTTTAAAATCATTGTGCAAAGTAATTAAAACCATAACTGCTTCTAATTGTTAAAACACTTCATAAATTCCTCAATACTCTGTCACTTTCTTGGTCTCAAGCAATCATGGTGCGTTAAGCTGCTGGTACTTCCTAAAGTACACAGAGGAAATTCAGTTTCATACCAAAATATACCTGTAATAGTTATTCCCTATAATGAAATACATGAAATAATGCAAATACTTAATTACAGAGTACTGAGCAACATTCATGTTCCTTCCCTCCGATCCACCTTATCAAATGGATATTAATCCTATTTCTCTATTTCCCGGCAGAACTTTTGCAGTATTTTCCTCTTAGAAACAGGTATCTGGTTTGGAATAAAGGGAATGGCTGCAGCCAGATATGTTATGGCTATCAAAGTAATTTGCCTAATTATGACTTTTATTTTGAAAGCTAGATATCTGGCCATGTACAAGTACTGATTTCATTCTGGTACAAAGGACACAAAAGTGCTTCTGCAAGAAATACCATTAGTTGTATCCTGAATGATTTGTAATCTACATTTTTTGAGGGCCTTAAGTATAAATATTAATACCATGGACAGACTTCTTCGCAGATAAACAGTCATTTCAAAGCACTAAAACACAGCATTAAGAACCTATCAGTATGGTGTACATACTAAACCCACTTAGCCAGCTACTTCTTTTAAAAGCTGCACTAAAGGTAGATTCACTACTTGCAGGGATCTTCAACTTTAAATTTTACAAGGGTTTTTACAATTGATGGAAAATTTGTACTTCTAACTGAAAGCAAGGATAGGGAAAAAGGGAAGAACCAATCCAGCATGTATTTTGAAGACTCCATTCCCATGAAATCCCTACACAGAAACAGACCTAGAACCATAATCCAGTGAATAACACTGCACTTGCTCCACTACCCAGCACCAGTTGAATCTGTTTTGAGCCAAGGCAAAAAAAGAAGTAATGTTTTATGACAGAAAGAAAATTCCATTACTAGGAAGTCAAAAGCAAAAGGCACCACTGAAGTTTCATGCAAAGCGAGGATGCTGAGTAATTTAGTATAGTATTTTTAAGATGTCCTAGAAGCTTCTCCATGCAGCGACAATTTCTCTGATTAAAGGCAGTGTTACGTTAAGAGCCACATAATAGTCTTATTCTGACCCTGGGTAATAGCTCTGAAAAGAACACATCAAAAGTTTGCAGTTGTTAAGGAAATGGTTGGTTGCATGGGTTTCATTTTCACACATAACCTTCAGGGTAAGAGCTGCAAGTATTTTTGATCAGATCTCTTCTTGAAATCCACTGTGCTACAGAAATTAAGTTTTTCTCTACAGCTGTCACTGAAATCATTCACCAAACCCTATAAATTATCAGAATGGGTAGAAGAAGCTCCTACAGTGAAATAAGTTTAGGAGTCAGGTGTGTTTCACTATGCATCATTAAACCCACAAGGCTAGATAGTACAGATTTATATTGTGAAGGAATTAAAGTACCTATTGTGTACAAAAAGATGTATTTCAAAGAAGTGGAATATGCCATGTGAGTAGCCTTGAAGCAATTTGGAAAGCATGCAGATGTGGGAAGACGTGCCTTCCGAAGAGATCACCACTTTGTTACACAGTGTGCTCTACAGTATTTCCAACCCTATCCATAGTAGTCCACAGAAGTCATATCCTTGTAGCTTCATAATAAAACATGGATTGCAAGACATGTATAACTAATTTTTTTTCTGACTTTCGTTTTGCTGGTTCACATCCAACATGAAGTCTACGCATTTAAAAATGTTTTTTATGCATCTTACTAGGGACAATTCACTATATGCAGTGACCCTTAGTGGAAGGATGAACATCACACTTAATAATGGAAAGACACAGGGCACACACATGGGAATGTTTTGCTTGCAAGAAAGTTGATACAGGATAACTTAAAGATTGGTTATAACTATTTCAGAACAAGCCATGCACACTTCAGACAAAAGGTGGCATGTCTCTTCAGGGAAGAGGTCACCATGAAGATACAGCTCTTTGTATGCCAAAGTCACTATTTTGCAGTATGTAGTACTTATTAACATCACTTGATTGACTCCTTTTGAAAGAAGATGAGAAGACAAAGAAGTAGGTCTACATGAAATGGACACAAGGCAGGCTGAGAGAGACAGGGCAGTGTATCACTGTTTTTATCCCATATGTTCACTTACTAAACTCAGTTGGTGAAGCTAAAAAGTGACAATAAAGAAGACAAATGGCTACACACTCCTCAGCAAAACTCAAATGTCTAAACCCTCCTAGGTTTATTTCCCATCAGACTGAACACATGCTCAATAGAATTAGGTTGAAGTGCTACAGAAGTGTGAGAAAGCTAGAGACAGAGCTTTCACTGGCAATATCAGACAAACAATGAATACTGCATAACAATACAGCAAGGTCTGTGTTCCTTACTAAGCCTTCAGATGTTAAGACCTCTGAAAAAGTAATGTCTATGCAAATTAAATCACCTGTGAACTATGACATTAAATCAAAAGGTACAACAAAGCTTAGTGAGAACCTGTTAATAAACTTCAAGGTAATAAAAAGGATACCATACCCATGATTAAAGTTTTGATAATAAATCATTTATCTCCCTCAAAGTATTGTATCTATGTGGAATAACCATATTTGTTTTCAGAAGAAAATATAAGCCAATATTGCACTTGGTGATCTTGACTAACAACAACAGCTCACCCTAACCAGACAGCAGAGATTTCACTTAACATTTTCCTATCCAGAGCTCTTTGCATTCAAGGAAGGTGCTGCCCTCTCAACAGCCTTCAGGTGCTTCAATTTTAACCCTTTCTTCCTCTCCCTTAGATCCACAAGGCCTTTATTTCACTATACAAATGAACAATTAAAGATTAGTAGATTTCCTAAACAATTACGCTGGCCAGCTTTAGAAATTCCAGCAGGTTTTGAAAGACAGAAATCTTCAAAAGTTAGCATTCTCCAAGTGTTAAAGGCAAAGAGTAAAGGCTGTGGCTAAGCTTGCAAGATGAAAGAAGAGCAAGAATAAAAAAAGAAGGTTTGCATCTCTGGAGCACTATATGCCAGACCTCTTTATTTCCAGTCAAGTTTTTTCACTCAGTCAGCTATGCTCCCAGAAAAATGTAGTGTCTTCCCTTAGACATTAAGCTACAAGTGAAAAATGCAGGCATCAAATCATATATACTTCTAGCAAGCACCTTCTGCACTATGCTGATATCTGGACTGCTGCCTTGCCTATTAACATCTCAATTTCTCAGTGCTGCAGAACAAATGGGGAAGAACAAAGCATAAAGACTTGCTTTTACATCTCAATTTTTGCTCTTCTTTGGGAACATGGAAGTAAGCAGACATTAATTTCTTGGTTCAATATTTTTAGGACATAGCTGTTGGAGAAAAGACCTGGGAGGGGATAGCAAGAAGGAGAATATTTAAGTTAAACAAAGAATTAGGAAAAAAGGATCTAAATGTTCCCTGCCAGAAGGACAGAGTGGTAAAAGACATTTCAAACAGTAACAGCACCTGCACTGATAAAAGTCACTGAGCAAGAGACAGCAGGGATCTCTTGACAGCTTCCTCCAGGAAAGTAGTCATGCCAGCCAAACTTGGCTGACCACCCCAGCTGACAGAGCCTGTTGGCTTATCTTCTAGTGTTATCCTCTGTGTTCTGGAAGAATAGGGATAGAGCTGAAGATCATGACTCCTTCAGAGCCCACTTTGAAGAAGAAAAAATGGGTATATTTCAAAACACTGTGGAGGATCCACACCTTATATTAGCCACACAGAGACTGTAGGCAGTGCAGTCAATTAACCAAACTGTGTGACTAAAATTAGAGATGTAGTCAGATCCTCTAGCAGAACTCAGGAGGAAAAAATGAAAAGAAAATTATTTCCCTTTATTCCATTTGCCTTCACTAACAGTTTTTAGAAGTGCTAAGTATGATCTCTGAGTGAAGAGTAGGTGCGGTATGAAGGATTTCCTTGTGGCAGTTCCAGATCATTTTAAGTAAGAAAGATTATTTTCTTCATACCTACGTGAACTAAGAAGCACTAGGAAGACCAGTCTCTCTTTCACGTAGTATCCCTAACAGGCCAGTCATGCTTGGTGGGAAAAAGGAATAGTTCATCCTGCCTTGGTAGACTGGTCTAAGTGACCTTTTGATAATGCTCTCCCAAACCTTCCTTTCTGCAAGACTTGAGCTTGTAGATCTGTTTTCAAGCTACAAATTTGGAAGACAAAATTGCCAATTCAGAAGAAGAAACAAGATCTCTTGCCCAGCATTTGCCTTCATTAGATCTACAGGTGCCTTACACAAGGCTTGCACGAATATCTCCATTCTGCAAAGTGGATAATGTGATATGCACAACTTTACCTAAACAGAAGCATGAGAATAGTCCCAAGTGCCAGGTAGTAAGCTACCTCTTAAACCAAGGTCAGCTTGTTATTCCAAAACGCATTTCAGGTTAGAAATCATGGCTTGGGTCAAGGACATGCTGACAAACTTCTTCAGGCTGGAAGAAAAATTCAGCCTCCAACATCAGCCAGCACTGGAGCCAAGACCCATAAAACCCTGGCATTTTATGATGTGGCTGTCCCTGCAGTAGCAAAAAGGACACTGTAGTTTTGCCAGCTGACTCATCACAGGAACAAGGACTTGCTGTTCATCAGGCATGGATTGCAAGCAAAGACTCAGCGTTTAAAGGCTAAACTACTTCCTAATCTAGTCAGACACTCTGCTCCGCTCCCTACATCAGTATTGGTATGATGGTTTCTTACAATAGGTTTCTCCACTCATTATTTAAATAGAGTTCTTTTCTAAATGCTCTTTCTTTATGTCTTGTTTGTAAATTCACTGATGCTGAATCATTTCCTTCTAAGGAGCTCATGCATAAAATATGAACATTATAAGTCCAGGAGTCTTTGATCTGCTTTCAAGCATTAGGAGCTCAGTCAGTTCTGTGCAGTTATCCCTTTGAAGTTTCAATAGAGCATTTTCTTCCTCCAAAAAGAAAAGATCCCATTGGATGTATTTATTTTGGCTTTATTCTTGATAAAATTTAGAAGACAGCACTAGGATCAGAAAAGAAAAAAAAGTAACAATTAAGAATGGCTGACTTTGACATAAACATAGATTTATGAACCTACAAGGACCGTTTTGACCCATCTCATTTCTGTAGGTATCAACATCAATGCAATTATTTCAACATTAACCTGGAAGAACACAAGGCAGAACACACCCTCGATTATTCACAGCAATGCATAGCAAGTCATTCCAAGGAAGGGCTCCACCTCTGAACATATGGCAAGTTAATTGACAGAGAAGCAGTGAACAATTTCAGAACGACACACCAAAGGAAAAAAACGACTTAAATTTTGCCCAATCCCTGTGTTGTGGTTTAACCCCAGCTCGCAGCCAAGAACCACAAAGCCCCTCAATAACTAGAAGGGTAAAAGCTACAAAAACTCATGGGTTGAGATAAAGACAGTTTAATAGAGAAAGCAAAAGCTGCACACACAAGCATAGCAAAACAAGGAATTAATTCACTGCTTCCCGAAGACAGGAGGTGTTCAGCCATCTCCAGGAGAGCAGGGCCCCATCACGCGTAACGGTTCCTTGGGAAGACAGACGTCATGACTCCAGATGTCCCCCCTTCCTCCTTCTTCCTCCCACCTTATATACTGATCATGATGTCCTATGGTATGGAATATCCCTTCGGTCAGTTTGAGTCACCTGTCACAGCTGTGTCTCCTCCCAGTCTCCCATGCCCCCCCAACTTCCTTGCCAGCGTGGCAGTACGGAAAGCAGCAAAGGCCTTGACTCTGTGTGAGCTCTGCTCAGCAATAACAAAAACATCTCTGCATTATCAACTCTGTGTTCTGCACAAAACCCAAACATAGCCTCATACTAGCCTCTATGAAGAAAGTTAACTCTACTTCAGCTCAAACCAGCACACCCTGCTTACATCAAAGTATTGCCCTTTGTGTTCACTCGTGTGTTATGATGCTGCTTAGTTTTGTCAGATTTCAGGTATGAGATGTGATTGTTCAGAGCCTGAGCTGCTCCCACAGCTTAAACACCAACCTCCATGAAGAAGTGCATTAGTGCCTTGCAGTGACATGCATCACAAAGTCCTGTGGAACTCAGAGAATACTTTACCCAAAGGGCTCCCATGCAGTCATCCTAAGACCAGAAATAAGACCAATTTGCTTTAGGTATCTTTCTACAGACATTATTGTCTGCCAGTTTTTATCAAGGAATGCTTCTATTAGAAGATAAAACTTCCTCACAAGGAAACATGGTCTTTTATTCTCTTCACTACTTGCTTTTTTCAAACCATATCCTAAAAAAGTGACTTGTATAATTTCTATATATATGGTCTTCTGCAACAATGACATAATTCCAGGATGCCCAACCTAGCATTAAAATAGTCTGCAGTAAGTGGCACTTTATGTTCAGCTCAACACAGCTACAAAATTAGTAAAACAGTGAGACTCTGATATGTTTTGGACTCTGTGAGGCTTCAGTATTCACACCACTGGTAGCCAAATGAAGTATTTTTATGCCAGCAGTATCTGAATACCTATTGGTTTGCCCACAGGTGGGTTCATGGAAGCAGGAAGAGAAAAGTCAAACTTGAACACTCACATTTATAAAATGCCATAACTTTGGATATGGAAATGGCCAAATATTCACATCTACCCTGATTGTAGCACATAGTTCTGCCTTGGCCCACCTATGTGCAGGAATTTGGGATCTTACCTTCTAACAATCTCTTCAATAAAGGTGGATTTGCAAATCTGCAGTGAAGTCAAAGTGCTAGAGTCTCCTAACCACATATGCATAACACCAATGATCAGGCATCTCATGGAAGGTCAGTCTCTCTCTGCACCCATCCCACTGAGACTGTATAGTGTCTGGCTGAAAGAGTCCAGAAGATGACCCTGACAATACTCTCTAGATCCAGTAGGTCCTGGTCTGCTTAAGAGTTGTCAAGGAGTATGATCTCACTCCATCACCTACTTTGGCTATCTGCACCTGCATTTTCTGTTTCAGGGACCTGGAGGTGCTAAGACCTTAAGCCAACACTGTACATCATTGAACTTCACCTCTTGTTCAGAAAAATGGAAATCTAAAATAAAACAAGCCTTTGAGTACACTGAGGAAAACCAGGTTTATATAATATTAGCATATTAAAAATCAGGTTCTTTACTCTCTCTGGCAAGAGACAGTTTTATTGCAGCTTAAAAAAGGCATTCACACCATTTGTAACAGTCTACTGGTGTGAAAACCATGAGGGATATCATCAGCTCTGCAGTGAACTAATACACTCAAATAAATCGTTTGATTAGAAATAAAGATGTTGTATTCTTGACCTCATTTTACTTCCTTATGGTGTGCCAAATTACACTGTGCAAATGGCATATAATTTATTCTCTTACATGTGACTGAAGTAAGGTTTAGAAATTACTCTTCATGGAAGATGTTTAACAGTTCTCATTTTTTGTACTTTTTATCACTAGTTAAAAATGAATGAAGATTACTTTAACTACATGATATTAGCTAAAGAATAAATAAACCCAAAAGATTATTTTGAAAAGTTTTAACCATCTAAAAAGTCTAGATATGCTGGCAATGAACATTTTAAAACAATTTCTTTAACTTCTTGGATCAGTTTAAAGGAATACATACGTACAAAAATTCTCTTCGGGCATAAACACATTTAAAGTGATTATTGCAGCTTTTACAAATTGCAGCTATTTTACACACACTTAGCTGGAAGTAGTATTCAAAACACTGTCTGACTCCTGTTGCTGTGGCAACATATTGTTCATGGTTTGCCTGTCTGAAGCAACAAGAAGTCTAAAATATTGAATTAAATATGTGTAACTCCAGCACTTAGATTTGGCCACCATGTCCCATTTAAAAGCTAGATTATTCCATTTCTACCTAGAGGTGCCCTCACATTGATAGCAAAACTATTACTAAACATAATCATTGACAGCAAAAGGCTTTCCAGCTGCTAAGGATTGTTTAACACTTTGTGGAGCAACACTACTAGCAATAACAAAGAAGAGTGCTTTGCCTTCACTTGACACCACAGGGTGGGGTAGAAGTCAAAAAGAGGTATTGCTTCTTGGAGCTGAAGACATTCTGCTTGTGGAAGATATGTTAGGAACTTCATTCCCATTTGATCTGTACTGAATCACTCCACATTTTT